>NC_092335.1:98955000-99262500 GCF_046630445.1 Rutidosis leptorrhynchoides
CTCGGAATGCAAAATAACCGTAGATCTCAACCTAGAGAACATATGTTGGTCAATACATGTCTAACAAGCTAGGTCTGGTCATAGTGTATCACAATACTAATGCTCGAGACCGTCATACAAAAGTTAACCAAAGTCATCTCAAAAAGTCAACCTGACCCAATATGATCTTTAAATCTATACATGTTTATTATATTAACATAGTATAAGTCTTGATAGTTGAACGAATTTATAGTTTATCAAACTCAGAACATTATTTATTTACAAAGTTATATTATATTTGAATGATCATGGCAATTGAATATATTTTAACATTTCATATAGTTTCCCAATACTTGTAAAATCAGACTATAGTTTTTATAAAGCTTTAAAATATGATAATACAGTCAACTTTGACAATTACTCAACAAGACGAGACGTGCCTTATATAGAAATTCATTTACTCTATTAGTAATATTTGAAAAATCTAATTTATCAATCTTATAAACAAGTTGTTTAAATATTAATTTACAGTTTCAAACACAATTTCAATTAACATTAGCCATAATTCAGTTGACCATATCTTTTAATCCGTTCATCAAAATCACGCGATTTCTAAATGAAAAGTTATTAATTTTTCGCCAGCTTTCCAATAACATGCATATCATATACCTTATATCAGTAGTATATGTATTAGATTCGTGATTCATCGTAAAACTATCTAACGACGAAATTTAGCATACAAGCATGTATAAACATATATACCCGAGCACTAGACATGGATACACTATTAATATATAAAAGATAAGATATGAATGCTCACATATCAATATTGTGATTCAATATTGCAGGAAAGTACGTAGACGCAACGAAGATGATAAACACTAGGTTTGACCTTTGACTCATGGTCATAACCTCCAAGCAATACCCATAACCTTCATAGCTATAACTCATAACTTCTTTAGCTTTGACTTACTCGAAAATCATTTTTGAAATCGTTTGGACATAACCTCGTCGTAGTATTTTATGTATAATACTAATAATAATACAAATACTACTAATAATAATAAGATTAATACTAATATTAATCTTTAATAATATATATATATATATATATATATATATATATATATATATATATATATATATATATATATATATATATATATATATATATATATATATATATATATATATATATATATATATATATATATATATATATATATGAGAAGAGATTGAGAGAAGTGAATGAGGAATGGATTCGGCCAGAGTGCTCGAGCTTTTATAGAACTTTTCCTGACCCAGACTGCCATGCGATCGCATGGCTTCATAGGGTATTTCCCATGTGATCGCATGGGATGCTCTTCCAGCTCACACTCGTTTGTACACTAACTTATCGACATATTATTTAATTATATTTATAATATATATAATTTATATTAATTATATATATATTATTATATTCTTGTGCATAGTTAACTTGAAATTTTGGTTCCGATGTCTTGTACGTTTACGTTCGACTTATGTCCCGGTTCCAGTTTTTCGAACGTCATATCGTACGCTTAGAAAACTTGTACTTTACGTTTCGTGATTCGTACCTTTGTCAAAATATAGTATTAAATTATCAATAAACTATATTACTCAAAGTGTATCTTGAACTTTCGAGTGTTTTGGTCATTTGCTTCTTTAAATCATTTTCTCATTATTTATCAAAGTATATTTAATAATATTATTTTAAATCAAAACGTTTTATATCTAAATTACTATTATATATTATCACATTGTAAAATAAAAATATAAATTTGTACACCTTAAATATAAACGAAATATTTATTTAACCATAAACGAGTGCTATTATCAAACACAAAAATATTTTTGAATCTACATATACAATATGTATAAATTTATTTTAAATACACGTTGCAGGTTATTTTATATATATAATTCCAAATATAATCAAAAGGGAAAGATTTTCTAAATCGAAGTGGACCTCGCAACAGAGACCCGTAACAATCGTGTTAGGTGCTATCAAAATATCTTCTACTTCGATCGTTTGATAATATCCTTTAATTCCGTCATATAAAACATATATTGAGACAAATACGTTTAATGTAAAGTATTATACACTTAATACTTTGTTAACGATTTTCAATTAATATAACTATATATAATATATACATATCTATACACATAAATGTTCGTGAATCATCGAGCACATCCAAAAGTAATTGATTATATGAACACGGTTCAAAGTTTTTGAGATTTCAACATTACAGACTTTGCTTATCATGTCAGAAACATAAAAAGATTAAGTTTAAATTTGGTTGGAAATTTTCGGGTTGTCACAGTTAATTATCATCAAAAATAATAACCCCAATATGATTCTCGATCTACCTAAACACAATATTAAATAAAAACAAGTATCATAGTGGTATTTAAACAGGCACAAAAATTCAAATGTGAAGGTATTACTTATCGTAAGATCTAAAAGTGAAAAATTCACCTTTAAAAATAGTAAAATGTCATTTTCGGTATCTAAACTGCTTCAAACGGAGGAAAGCCTTAAGGAAGTCTTGCTCTTAGCGCTGTTTTCTAGTTATCTTGCGAAAATGGGACTAATATGCAATTAAAAAAATTTCGCAAAATTCTCCACAAAATTTTGCCCGATTTTGTGGGGAATTTAGTGATTTCAAATATGTGTTTCGTGACCATTAATTATCATCAAAATGAAACTACACTCTCATATATTCGCATTCAATATGAAATTTAGAAACAAAGACAAAAATAAGGTTACGAGTCTAGAGAAATAAAAAAGCGACTAAAAATACTCGAACAATAAAACCAAGACCTTATAAAAGCAGCAACGTTTTGTAGCTAGTGGTGAGATAGTAGCCCCAACACGATTCTCGATGTATCTAAATACAATATTAACTAAAAACAAGTATCATAGTGGTATTTAAACAGGCACAACAATTCACATATGAAGGTATTACTTATCGTAAGACTTAAAAGTGTAAAATTCACCTTTAAAAATAGTAAAATGTCATTTTCGGCATCAAACTGTTTCGAACGGAGGAAAGCCTTAAGGAAGTCTTGCTCATAGCGCCGTCTTCGAGTTATCATGAGAAGATGGGCTTAATCTGCAATTGAAAAGTTTTCGGAAAATTCCTCGATTTTGTGGGGAATTTAGTGACTTCAAATATGTGTTTCGCGGCCATTAATTATCATCAAAATGAAACTACACTCTCATATATTCGCATTCAATATGAAATTTAGAAACAAAAACAAAAATAATGTTATGAATCTAGAGAAATAAAAAAATGGCTAAAAATACTCGAACAATAAAACAAAGACGTTATAAAAGCAGCAACGTTTTGTAGCTAGTGGTGAGATAGTTACCCCAACATGATTCTCGATCTACCTAAACACAATATTAAATAAAAACAAGTATCATAGTGGTATTTAAACAGGCTCAACAATTCACATGTGAAGGTATTAATTATCGTAAGATCTAAAAGTGAAAAATTCACCTTTAAAAATAGTAAAATGACATTTTCGGCATCTAAAATGCATCGAACGGAGAAAATCCTTAAGGAAGTCTTGCTCGTAGCGGCTGTTTTCTAGTTATCTTACGAAAATGGGACTAATATGCAATTAAAAAAATTTCGCAAAATTCTCCACAAAATTTTACCCGATTTTGTAGGGAATGTAGTGATTTCAAATTTAAAGCGGCTAAAAATACTCGAACAATAAAACCAAGACCTTATAAAAGCAGCAACGTTTTGTAGCTAGTGGTGAGATAGTAGCCCCAACACGATTCTCGATGTACCTAAATACAATATTAAAAAAAACAAGTATCATAGTGGTATTTAAATAGGCACAACAATTCACATGTGAAGGTATTACTTATCGTAAGATCTACAAGTGCAAAATTCACCTTTAAAAATAGTAAAATGTCATTTTCAGCATCAAACAGTTTCAAGCGGAGGAAAGCCTTGAGGAAGTCTTGCTCGTAGAGCCGTTTTCGAGTTATCTTGAGAAAATGGGCCTAATCTGCAATTGAAAAGTTTTCGGAAAATTCTCCACAAAATTTTGCTCGATTTTGTGGGGAATTTAGTGACTTCAAATATGTGTTTCGCAGCCATTAATTATCATCAAAACGATACTACACACTCATATATTCGCATTCAATATGAAATTTAGAAACAAAAACAAAAATAATGTTATTAATCTAGAGAAATAAAAAAGCGGCAAAAAATACTTGAACAATAAAATAAAGACGTTATAAAAGCAGCAACGTTTTGTAGCTAGTGGTGAGATAGTAACCCCAACATGATTCTCGATCTACTTAAACACAATATTAAATAAAAACAAGTATCATAGTGTTTTTTAAACAGGCACAACAATTCACATGTGAAGGTATTACTTATCGTAAGATCAAAAAGTGAAAAATTCACATTTAAAAATAGAAAAATGTCATTTTCGGCATCTAAAATGCTTCGAACGGAGGAAAGCCTTGAGGAATTCTTGCTCGTAGCGCTGTTTTCTAGTTATCTTGCGAAAATGGAACTAATCCGCAATTAACAAATTTTCAAAAAATTCTCCACAAAATATGTGTTTCGCGACCATTAATTATCATTAAAACAAAACTACACTCTCATATATTCGCAATCAATATGACATTTAGAAACAAAACAAAAATAAGGTTACGAATCTAGAGAAATAAAAAAGCGGCTAAAAATACTCGAACAATAAAACAAAGACCTTATAAAAGCAGCAACGTTTTGTAGCTAGTGGTGAGATAGTAGCACCAACACGATTCTCGATGTACCTAAATACAATATTAAATAAAAACAAGTATCATAGTGGTATTTAAACAGGCACAACAATTCACATGTGAAGATATTACTTATCGTATGATCTAAAAGTCCGAAATTCACCTTTAAAAATAGTAAAATATCATTTTCGGCATCAAACTGTTTCGAGCGGAGGAAAGCCTTGAGGAATTCTTGCTCGTAGCACCGTTTTTGAGTTATATTGAGAAAATGGGCCTAATATGCAATTGAAAAGTTTTCGAAAAATTCTCCACAAAATTTTGATCGATTTTGTGGGGAATGTAGTGACTTCAAATCTGTGTTTCGCGGCCATTTATTATCATCAAAACGAAACTGCACTCTCATATATTCGCATTCAATATGAAATTTAGAAAAAAACAAAAATAAGGTTATGAATCTAGAGAAATATAAAAGTAACTAAAATTATTCGAACAATAAAACAAAGATGTTATAAAAGCAGCAACGTTTTGTAGCTAGTGGTAAGATAGTAGCCCCAACATGATTCTCGATCTACCTAAACACAATATTAAATAAAAACAAGTATCATAGTGGTATTTAAACGGGCACAACAATTCACATGTGAAGGTATTACTCACTATAAGATCTAAAAGTGCAAAATTCACCTTTAAAAATAGTAAAATTTCATTTTCGGCATCTAAACTGCTTCGAACGGAGGAAAGCCATATGGAAGTCTTGCTCATAGCGCCGCGATCTAGTTATCTTGCGAAAATGGGCCTAATTTGCAATTTAAATTTTTCAGAAAATTCTCTACAAAATTTTGACCGATTTTGTGGAGAATGTAAGGACTTCAAATATGTGTTTTGCGATCATTAATTATTATCAAAACGAAACTACACTTTCATATTTCACATTCAATATGAAAATTAGAAACAAAAGCAAAAATAAGGTTATGAATCTAGAGGAATATAAAAGCGGCTAAAAATAATCGAACAATAAAACAAAGACGTTATAAAAGCAGCAACGTTTTGTAGCTAGTGGTGAGATAGTAGCCCCAACATGATTTTCGATGTACATAAATAAAATATTAAATAATAACAAGTATCATAGTGGTATTTAAATAGACACAACAATTCACATGTGAAGATATTAATTATCGTAAGATCTAAAAGTTTAAAATTCACTTTTACAAATAGTAAAATATCATTTTCGGCATCTAAACTACTTCGAATGGAGGAAAGCTGATATTGGGCAAAAAGTCACGTTTTTACCCCCTAAATTAAGCCCTAAAACAATAAAGATTAAAACTTTGTCGGCAAAATTATCGCTTTTTTGGTTGATTTTGTAGATTAAGTAATTACAAAGGCGATGCAAAAATAATCAAGTAAAACGGAGCTAAAATGAAGATTCTAGAGCGAAAACGGTGAAAGACAAGAAATCAAGTTACTATCCAGTGAATCAAGGCTGGTCAGCACCAAATACGGCCTGCCATCCGGCCTGCCATACGGCCTGCCATATGGATACGGCCTGCCAAATACGTGCCAACAAACGAGCCACCATATGGCCTGCCTTGCATACGGCCTGCCAAATACGGCCCAACATTCGGCCTGCCATACGGCTTGCCGGCAGTATTTGGCCAAATTCTGGTCTATTTAAGGGCCTTTCTCCATTCATTCCAAGACACACTCAACATACAATTCAATTTATATTTTCAATCTCTAGTTAGTTTTTAGTTAGTAGTTAGCTTAGCTTTTATTTTCCGGAGGATATCCCGGCGAGTCCCTGCGATCCCGGGCAGATTAGTTCGGCTTTTTCAAGTTTTTATCCGAAACGCTTCTCTTTTGTATTAAACATGTATTCTTATCTTTTATGTTTAATAAGCGTTCCGATATTGCCATGATAGCTTAATTTATCTGTATGTTGCCATGATAGAAGTTTGGGTTAGCGTAATTATGTTAATATAGTACGATTACTGTTATAATGCTGAACTAGGAAGTCTGATAGATTTGTAGGCTAGCATCTTAAGGATTGACCAACTTAGGTTGTGATCAGGACTTGTCCACCTATATGAAATTAGCTACTTCATAGGATTAAGACCCCTGGTTATACTGTATCTGAAGATTCTATGAACTCGGTATGGCCAGAGTTCCCGAAAGGCATCTAATGCACTTTTAGGACACGGAACCTAGGAATTGAGACATGAATGACCTAGTATGCCTATTGACTATTCCGAAGAGACCTCTTAGGAGCTGTTAAGATCTAGTTAGTGCCTTTACTGTATGACCCAAGCCTATTGCATGTTCTTGTCTGATTGTTACCCTAGGTCTTAGTCGTATCAGCTGTTCAGGTACTCATTAGGTTTCTATCTACTTTACTATCAGTATATTAACTGTGATGCTGTATAATGTTTGATTTGTTTTGATCTCATTAGTATGATGTAATGGTTGTTAGTTTTCACTTAAGGTTTTGCCAACTTAAACCGACGGACTCCTTCCGTTTGTGATCAGTGTTCAATCAACACGACACATTGTTATTCAGTTATCTAAACTGATAACGAGGGATAGGATTAGAGCTTAACTCACTAATAAACCTAGTACTTTACTGAGGATAACCTCTGAGGTATTGTTACACTTCAGTTATAAGACCAAGTGACATACTTCTCACTGCTCAAAGAGAACTCCGAGAGTTCAGAGATAAGTAGGTCTGTGTAATTGGCTCATCCAACCAGATCTACAACAATCCAAGCATAGTCTTAACATAAGCATAATTACCTTTCCCTAACCCAATACTGATGTCTTGGTCAACATTTCCTTGATCTGCATACTCCAGGTATCCTCCCACTTTATTTACTTTTCTGCATTTAGGACATTTAGCTAAAATTAACTACTATCTTCTATCCAGGTAATTTAACTAAAAGACAATTATCCACTTGATCTTCAATTCATTAATAAGCATAAAATTCGACACTAGGTTAACTTACACCTTCTACACCTTAGAAAGTAAAAGTAAATTTAGGCCCCGCAAAATATAAATAAACAAAGACACTGTGTGCTTCATTATTGAAGGTTTACAGCAAGATTTAGGAGCCCTATACCTTAGGAGACTTAGGAGCCCTATTCATTATTTACAGGAAGATTTATGGTACCTTGCTACTTGCAAGATGTCCAAATTAGTAATGCGTTAGCAGACTTAGGAGCTAGTGTAAACCTAATGAAATGTCCCGTTCTTATTGATTAAAAACGTTCCATATTAATTGATTTCGTTGCGAGGTTTTGACCTCTATATGAGACGTTTTTCAAAGACTGCATTCATTTTAAAACAAACCATAACCTTTATTTCATCAATAAAGGTTTAAAAAGCTTTACGTAGATTATCAAATAATGATAATCTAAAATATCCTGTTTACACACGACCATTACATAATGGTTTACAATACAAATATGTTACAACAAAATAAGTTTCTTGAATGCAGTTTTTACACAATATCATACAAGCATGGACTCCAAATCTCGTCCTTATTTAAGTATGCGACAGCGGAAGCTCTTAATAATCGCCTGAGAATAAACATGCTTAAAACGTCAACAAAAATGTTGGTGAGTTATAGGTTTAACCTATATATATCAAATCATAATAATAGACCACAAGATTTCATATTTCAATACACATCCCATACATAGAGATAAAAATCATTCATATGGTGAACACCTGGTAACCGACATTAACAAGATGCATATATAAGAATATCCCCATCATTCCGGGACACCCTTCGGATATGATATAAATTTCGAAGTACTAAAGCATCCGGTACTTTGGATGGGGCTTGTTGGGCCCGATAGATCTATCTTTAGGATTCGCGTCAATTAGGGTGTCTGTTCCCTAATTCTTAGATTACCAGACTTAATAAAAAGGGGCATATTCGATTTCGATAATTCAACCATAGAATGTAGTTTCACGTACTTGTGTCTATTTTGTAAATCATTTATAAAACCTGCATGTATTCTCATCCCAAAAATATTAGATTTTAAAAGTGGGACTATAACTCACTTTCACTGATTTTTACTTCGTCGGGAAGTAAGACTTGGCCACTGGTTGATTCACGAACCTATAACAATATATACATATATATCAAAGTATGTTTAAAATATATTTACAACACTTTTAATATATTTTGATGTTTTAAGTTTATTAAGTCAGCTGTCCTCGTTAGTAACCTACAACTAGTTGTCCACAGTTAGATGTACAGAAATAAATCGATAAATATTATCTTGAATCAATCCACGACCCAGTGTATACGTATCTCAGTATTGATCACAACTCAAACTATATATATTTTGGAATCAACCTCAACCCTGTATAGCTAACTCCAACATTCACATATAGAGTGTCTATGGTTGTTCCGAAATATATATAGATGTGTCGACATGATAGGTCGAAACATTGTATGCGTGTCTATGGTATCTCAAGATTACATAATATACAATACAAGTTGATTAAGTTATGGTTGGAATAGATTTGTTACCAATTTTCACGTAGCTAAAATGAGAAAAATTATCCAATCTTGTTTTACCCATAACTTCTTCATTTTAAATCCGTTTTGAGTGAATCAAATTGCTATGGTTTCATATTGAACTCTATTTTATGAATCTAAACAGAAAAGTATAGGTTTATAGTCGGAAAAATAAGTTACAAGTCGTTTTTGTAAAGGTAGTCATTTCAGTCGAAAGAACGACGTCTAGATGACCATTTTAGAAAACATACTTCCACTTTGAGTTTAACCATAATTTTTGGATATAGTTTCATGTTCATAATAAAAATCATTTTCTCAGAATAACAACTTTTAAATCAAAGTTTATCATAGTTTTTAATTAACTAACCCAAAACAGCCCGCGGTGTTACTACGACGGCGTAAATCCGGTTTTACGGTGTTTTTCGTGTTTCCAGGTTTTAAATCATTAAGTTACCATATCATATAGATATAGAACATGTGTGTAGTTAATTTTAAAAGTCAAGTTAGAAGGATTAACTTTTGTTTGCGAACAAGTTTAGAATTAACTAAACTATGTTCTAGTGATTACAAGTTTAAACCTTCGAATAAGATAGCTTTATATGTATGAATCGAGTGATGTTATGAACATCATTACTACCTTAAGTTCCTTGGATAAACCTACTAGAAAAGAAAAAAATGGATCTAGCTTCAACGGATCCTTGGATGGCTCGAAGTTCTTGAAGCAGAATCATGACACGAAAACAAGTTCAAGTAAGATCATCACTTGAAATAAGATTGTTATAGTTATAGAAATTGATCCAAAGTTTGAATATGATTATTACCTTGTATTAGAATGATAACCTACTGTAAGAAACAAAGATTTCTTGAGGTTGGATGATCACCTTACAAGATTGGAAGTGAGCTAGCAAACTTGAAAGTATTCTTGATTTTATGTAACTAGAACTTGTAAAATATATGAAGAACACTTAGAACTTGAAGATAGAACTTGAGAGAGATCAATTAGATGAAGAAAATTGAAGAATGAAAGTGTTTGTAGGTGTTTTTGGTCGTTGGTGTATGGATTAGATATAAAGGATATGTAATTTTGTTTTCATGTAAATAAGTCATGAATGATTACTCATATTTTTGTAATTTTATGAGATATTTCATGCTAGTTGCCAAATGATGGTTCCCACATGTGTTAGGTGACTCACATGGGCTGCTAAGAGCTGATCATTGGAGTGTATATACCAATAGTACATACATCTAAAAGCTGTGTATTGTACGAGTACGAATACGGGTGCATACGAGTAGAATTGTTGATGAAACTGAACGAGGATGTAATTGTAAGCATTTTTGTTAAGTAGAAGTATTTTGATAAGTGTCTTGAAGTCTTTCAAAAGTGTATGAATATATATTAAAACACTACATGTATATACATTTTAACTGAGTCGTTAAGTCATCGTTAGTCGTTACATGTAAATGTTGTTTTGAAACCTTTAGGTTAACGATCTTGTTGAATATTGTTAACCCATTGTTTATTATAACAAATGAGATGTTAAATTATTATATTATCATGATATTATGATATATAATATATCTTAGTATGATGTATATACAGTTAAATGTCGTTACAACGATAATCGTTACATATATGTCTCGTTTCGAAATCATTAAGTTAGTAGTCTTATTTTTACATATGTATTTCATTGTTAATACACTTAATAATATATTTACTTATCATTTAACATAATTAACCAAGTGTATCAATATCTTAATATGATTCATATGTACCTAGTAAGACGTTGTTATAACGATAATCGTTATGTATATCGTTTTCGAGTTTCTTAAATTAATAGTCTCATTTTTATGTATATAACTCATTGTTAAAATACCTAATGAGATACATACTTATAATAAAAACATGTTAACTATATATATAACCATATATATGTCATCGTATAGTTTTTACAAGTTTTAACGTTCGTGAATCACCGGTCAACTTGGGTGGTCAATTGTCTATATGAAACCTATTTCAATTAATCAAGTCTTAACAAGTTTGATTGCTTAACATGTTGGAAACATTTAATCATGTAAATATCAATCTCAATTAATATATATAAACATGGAAAAGTTCGGGTCACTACAGTACCTACCCGTTAAATAAATTTCGTCCCGAAATTTTAAGCTGTTGAAGGTGTTGACGAATCTTCTGGAAATAGATGTGGGTATTTCTTCTTCATCTGATCTTCACGCTCCCAGGTGAACTCAGGTCCTCTACGAGCATTCCATCGAACCTTAACAATTGGTATCTTGTTTTGCTTAAGTCTTTTAACCTCACGATCCATTATTTCGACGGGTTCTTCGATGAATTGAAGTTTTTCGTTGATTTGGATTTCATCTAACGGAATAGTGAGATCTTCTTTAGCAAAACATTTCTTCAAATTCGAGACGTGGAAAGTGTTATGTACAGCAGCGAGTTGTTGAGGTAACTCTAGTCGGTAAGCTACTGGTCCGACACGATCAATAATCTTGAATGGTCCAATATACCTTGGATTTAATTTCCCTCGTTTACCAAATCGAACAACGCATTTCCAAGGTGCAACTTTAAGCATGACCATCTCTCCAATTTCAAATTCTATATCTTTTCTTTTAATGTCAGCGTAGCTCTTTTGTCGACTTTGGGCGGTTTTCAACCGTTGTTGAATTTGGATGATCTTCTCGGTAGTTTCTTGTATAATCTCCGGACCCGTAATCTGTCCATCCCCCACTTCACTCCAACAAATCGGAGACCTGCACTTTCTACCATAAAGTGCTTCAAACGGCGCCATCTCAATGCTTGAATGGTAGCTGTTGTTGTAGGAAAATTCTGCTAACGGTAGATGTCGATCCCAACTGTTTCCGAAATCAATAACACATGCTCGTAGCATGTCTTCAAGCGTTTGTATCGTCCTTTCGCTCTGCCCATCAGTTTGTGGATGATAGGCAGTACTCATGTCTAGACGAGTTCCTAATGCTTGCTGTAATGTCTGCCAGAATCTTGAAATAAATCTGCCATCCCTATCAGAGATAATAGAGATTGGTATTCCATGTCTGGAGACGACTTCCTTCAAATACAGTCTTGCTAACTTCTCCATCTTGTCATCTTCTCTTATTGGCAGGAAGTGTGTTGATTTGGTGAGACGATCAACTATTACCCAAATAGTATCAAAACCACTTGCAGTCCTTGGCAATTTAGTGATGAAATCCATGGTAATGTTTTCCCATTTCCATTCCGGGATTTCGGGTTGTTGAAGTAGACCTGATGGTTTCTGATGCTCAGCTTTGACCTTAGAACATGTCAAACATTCTCCTACGTATTTAGCAACATCGGCTTTCATACCCGGCCACCAAAAATGTTTCTTGAGATCCTTGTACATCTTCCCCGTTCCAGGATGTATTGAGTATCTGGTTTTATGAGCTTCTCTAAGTACCTTTTCTCTCATATCTCCAAATTTTGGTACCCAAATCCTTTCAGCCCTATACCGGGTTCCGTCTTCCCGAATATTAAAATGCTTCTCCGATCCTTTGGGTATTTCATCCTTTAAATTTCCCTCTTTTAAAACTCCTTGTTGCGCCTCCTTTATTTGAGTAGTAATGTTATTATGAATCATTATATTCATAGATTTTACTCGAATGGGTTCTCTTTCCTTCCTGCTTAAGGCATCGGCTACCACATTTGCCTTCCCCGGGTGGTAACGAATCTCAAAGTCGTAATCATTCAATAATTCAATCCACCTACGCTGTCTCATATTCAGTTGTTTCTGATTAAATATGTGTTGAAGACTTTTGTGGTCGGTATATATAATACTTTTGACCCCATATAAGTAGTGCCTCCAAGTCTTTAATGCAAAAACAACCGCGCCTAATTCCAAATCATGCGTCGTATAATTTTGTTCGTGAATCTTCAATTGTCTAGACGCATAAGCAATAACCTTCGTTCGTTGCATTAATACACAACCGAGACCTTGCTTTGATGCAACACAATAAATCACAAAATCATCATTCCCTTCAGGCAATGACAATATAGGTGCCGTAGTTAGCTTTTTCTTCAATAACTGAAACGCTTTCTCTTGTTCATCATTCCATTCAAATTTCTTCCCTTTATGCGTTAATGCAGTCAAGGGTTTTGCTATTCTGGAAAAGTCTTGGATGAACCTTCTGTAGTAACCAGCTAGTCCTAAAAACTGGCGTATGTGTTTCGGAGTTTTCGGGGTTTCCCACTTTTCAACAGTTTCTATCTTTGCCGGATCCACCTTAATACCTTCTTTGTTCACTATGTGACCGAGGAATTGAACTTCTTCCAACCAAAATGCACACTTTGAAAACTTAGCGTACAATTCTTCCTTCCTCAATACTTCTAACACCTTTCTCAAATGTTCACCGTGTTCTTGGTCATTCTTTGAGTAAATAAGTATGTCATCAATGAAAACAATGACAAACTTGTCAAGGTATGGTCCACACACTCGGTTCATAAGGTCCATGAACACAGCTGGTGCATTAGTTAAACCAAATGGCATGACCATAAACTCGTAATGACCGTAACGTGTTCTGAAAGCAGTCTTTGGAATATCATCTTCTTTCACCCGCATTTGATGATACCCGGAACGTAAGTCAATCTTTGAATAAACAGACGAGCCTTGTAGTTGATCAAATAAGTCGTCGATTCTCGGTAGTGGGTAGCGGTTCTTGATGGTAAGTTTGTTCAACTCTCGGTAGTCGATACACAACCTGAATGTACCATCTTTCTTCTTGACAAATAAAACAGGAGCTCCCCACGGTGATGTGCTTGGTCGAATGAAACCACGCTCTAAAAGTTCTTGTAATTGGCTTTGCAGTTCTTTCATCTCGCTGGGTGCGAGTCTGTAAGGAGCACGAGCTATTGGTGCAGCACCGGGTACAAGATCTATTTGAAATTCAACGGATCGATGTGGGGGTAATCCCGGTAATTCTTTCAGAAATACATCAGGAAATTCTTTTGCGACAGGAACATCATTGATGCTCTTTTCTTCAGTTTGTACTTTCTCGACGTGTGCTAGAACAGCATAGCAACCTTTTCTTATTAGTTTTTGTGCCTTCAAATTACTAATAAGATGTAGCTTCGTGTTGCCCTTTTCTCCGTACACCATTAAGGGTTTTCCTTTTTCTCGTATAATGCGAATTGCATTTTTGTAACAAACGATCTCTGCTTTCACTTCTTTCAACCAGTCCATACCGATTATCACATCAAAACTCCCTAACTCTACTGGTATCAAATCAATCTTAAATGTTTCGCTAACCAGTTTAATTTCTCGATTCCGACATATATTATCTGCTGAAATTAATTTACCATTTGCTAATTCGAGTAAAAATTTACTATCCAAAGGCGTCAATGGACAACTTAATTTAGCACAAAAATCTCTACTCATATAGCTTCTATCCGCACCCGAATCAAATAAAACGTAAGCAGATTTATTGTCAATAAGAAACGTACCCGTAACAAGCTCCGGGTCTTCTTGTGCCTCTGCCGCATTAATATTGAAAACTCTTCCACGGCCTTATCCATTCGTGTTCTCCTGGTTCGGGCAATTTCTAATAATGTGGCCTGGTTTTCCACATTTATAACAAACTACATTGGCATAACTTGCTCCGACACTACTTGCTCCGCCATTACTCGTTCCGACACCATTTGTTCCTTTCGTTCTATTAACCCCTGGTCCGTAGACCTCACACTTCGCCGCGCTATGACCATTTCTTTTACACTTGTTGCAAAATTTGGTGCAGAACCCCGAGTGATACTTTTCACACCTTTGGCATAGCTGCTTCTGATTGTTGTTGTTGTTGCGGTTATTATTGTTGTTGGGATGATTGTTGTAGTTGCTGTTGTTGTTGTTGTTGGGCCGTTTGTTGTAGTTGCGATTGATGTTGCGATTGTTGGGATAATTGTTGCGATTATTGTTGTAATTGCTGTTGTTGTTGTATTGGTGATTCTTATCACCGTTTTCCTCCCACTTTCTTTTGACTTGCTTCACATTGGCCTCTTCAGCAGTCTGTTCTTTAATTCTTTCTTCAATCTGGTTCACTAGTTTGTGAGCCATTCTACATGCCTGTTGTATGGAGGCGGGCTCATGTGAACTTATATCTTCTTGGATTCTTTCCGGTAATCCTTTCACAAACGCGTCGATCTTCTCTTCCTCATCTTCGAATGCTCCCGGACACAATAGGCACAATTCTGTGAATCGTCTTTCGTACGTGGTAATATCAAATCCTTGGGTTCGTAACCCTCTAAGTTCTGTCTTGAGCTTATTGACCTCGGTTCTGGGACGGTACTTCTCGTTCATCAAGTGCTTGAATGCCGACCACGGTAGTGCGTACGCATCGTCTTGTCCCACTTGCTCTAGATAGGTATTCCACCATGTTAACGCAGAACCTGTGAAGGTATGCGTAGCGTACTTTACTTTGTCCTCTTCAGTACACTTACTTATGGCAAACACCGATTCGACCTTCTCGGTCCACCGTTTCAATCCGATCGGTCCTTCGGTTCCATCAAATTCCAAAGGTTTGCAGGTAGTAAATTCTTTGTAGGTGCATCCTACACGATTTCCTGTACTGCTAGATCCAAGGTTATTGTTGGTATGTAGCGCAGCCTGTACTGCGGCTATGTTTGAAGCTAGAAAAGTACGGAATTCCTCTTCATTCATATTCACGGTGTGTCGAGTAGTCGGTGCCATTTCCTTCAAAATAGTCAAATGGTACAAGTTAATCATACAGAATATTAAGAGTAGTTAATAGTATTTCGTAGCATAATATGAACTCATTTATAAAAGCTTTTTCTTCATATTAGCGTTTTGTAAGTTTAAATTCGGGTAGTACCTACCCGTTAAGTTCATACTTAGTAGCTAATATACAATTCAACTACTACAATTCTATATGAAAAACTGATTATAATAATATTTCGCGTTCAAACTTTTACACAATATTTTACAAACTTACAATACCGCTTATTTTACATATAGCATGAAATATAGCACACAATAAATTTGATACAAGATGGTTGTGAAGATAATTCTAGCTAGTACACAAGTCGTTCAGCAAAGGAAATAAAGACACGTAATTCATACGTCCAGAAACAAGTCATGCATTCTGGTTTTACTAGGATTACTTCCCATCCTTGGTCTTGTGGAACATAACCGTTATGGCCGTTGATAAGACAGCGTGTTGTAACGTCATCAAAGGGACGAGGGTTACGTAATGTCCAACAGTCCCGTAACAATCTAAAAACCTCATTTCTTACCCCAATTACCGACTCCGTCACTTGTGGGAACGTTTTGTTTAATAGTTGTAGCCCGATGTTCTTGTTCTCACTTTGGTGAGAAGCGGACATTACTAATCCGTAAGCATAACATGCTTCTTTATGTTGCATGTTAGCCGCTTTTTCTAAATCACGAAGTCCAATATTCGGATATATTGAGTCAAAATAATTTCTTAACCCATTGCGTAAAATAGCATTTGGGTTCCCCACAATATATGCGTCAAAGTAAACACATCGTAACTTATGGATTTCCCAATGTGATATCCCCCCCATCTTTCGAACGAAAGCCTTTTATAAACCAAGGCATTCTTGGAACGTTCTTCGAATGTCTTACAAACTGATCTCGCCTTAAATAGTTGTGCCGAAGAATTCTGACCGACTCTAGACAAGATTTCATCAATCATGTCTCCGGGTAGGTCTCTTAAAATATTGGGTTGTCTATCCATTTTGTGTTCTTTTACTGTAAAATAGACAAGAGTTAGATTCATAAAAAAAAAATACTTATTAATACAAGCAATTTTTTTTTTTACATATATCATAAAGCATAAGCACACTATATTACATATATTACACCACACGAATACAACTATCTTATTCCGACTCGCTTGTTTCTTCTTCTTCGGTTTTGGTTCGTTTTGCCAAGTTTCTAGGGATATATGATGTTCTCCTAATACGAGCCGTCGTGATCCACATTGGTTTAGAAAAACCTGGTGGTTTAGAGGTTCCCGGGTCATTGTTACAACTTAAGGACTTCGGGGGTTGACGATACATATAAAGTTCATCGGGGTTGGAATTAGATTTCTCTATTTTTATGCCCTTTCCCTTATTATTTTCTTTTGCCTTTTTAAATTCAGTTGGGGTAATTTCTATAACATCATCGGAATTCTCGTCGGAATCCGATTCATCGGAGAATTGGTAATCCTCCCAATATTTTGCTTCCTTGGCGGAAACACCATTGACCATAATTAACCTTGGTCGGTTGGTTGAGGATTTTCTTTTACTTAACCGTTTTATTATTTCCCCCACCGGTTCTATTTCTTCATCCGGTTCCGATTCTTCTTCCGGTTCCGATTCTTCTTCCGGTTCTGACTCTTCTTCCGGTTCCTCTTCGGGAACTTGTGAATCAGTCCACGAATCATTCCAATTTACATTTGACTCTTCATTATTATTAGGTGAGTCAATGGGACTTGTTCTAGAGGTAGACATCTATCACATAATATCAAACGCGTTAAGAGATTAATATATCACATAATATTCACATGTTAAAAATATATAGTTTCCAACAAAATTTGTTAAGCAATCATTTTTCAAGTAAACACGGTCGAAGTCCAGACTCACTAATGCATCCTAACAAACTCGATAAGACACACTAATGCAAAATTCTGGTTCTCTAAGACCAACGCTCTGATACCAACTGAAATGTCCCGTTCTTATTGATTAAAAACGTTCCATATTAATTGATTTCATTGCGAGGTTTTGACCTCTATATGAGACGTTTTTCAAAGACTGCATTCATTTTAAAACAAACCATAACCTTTATTTCATCAATAAAGGTTTAAAAAGCTTTACGTAGATTATCAAATAATGATAATCTAAAATATCCTGTTTACACACGACCATTACATAATGGT
Source organism: Rutidosis leptorrhynchoides (assembly GCF_046630445.1). NCBI lineage: Eukaryota > Viridiplantae > Streptophyta > Magnoliopsida > Asterales > Asteraceae > Rutidosis > Rutidosis leptorrhynchoides. The sequence continues at coordinate 98,973,220 of NC_092335.1, forward strand.
TTACAATACAAATATGTTACAACAAAATAAGTTTCTTGAATGCAGTTTTTACACAATATCATACAAGCATGGACTCCAAATCTCGTCCTTATTTAAGTATGCGACAGCGGAAGCTCTTAATAATCACCTGAGAATAAACATGCTTAAAACGTCAACAAAAATGTTGGTGAGTTATAGGTTTAACCTATATATATCAAATCATAATAATAGACCACAAGATTTCATATTTCAATACACATCCCATACATAGAGATAAAAATCATTCATATGGTGAACACCTGGTAACCGACATTAACAAGATGCATATATAAGAATATCCCCATCATTCCGGGACACCCTTCGGATATGATATAAATTTCGAAGTACTAAAGCATCCGGTACTTTGGATGGGGCTTGTTGGGCCCGATAGATCTATCTTTAGGATTCGCGTCAATTAGGGTGTCTGTTCCCTAATTCTTAGATTACCAGACTTAATAAAAAGGGGCATATTCGATTTCGATAATTCAACCATAGAATGTAGTTTCACGTACTTGTGTCTATTTTGTAAATCATTTATAAAACCTGCATGTATTCTCATCCCAAAAATATTAGATTTTAAAAGTGGGACTATAACTCACTTTCACTGATTTTTACTTCGTCGGGAAGTAAGACTTGGCCACTGGTTGATTCACGAACCTATAACAATATATACATATATATCAAAGTATGTTTAAAATATATTTACAACACTTTTAATATATTTTGATGTTTTAAGTTTATTAAGTCAGCTGTCCTCGTTAGTAACCTACAACTAGTTGTCCACAGTTAGATGTACAGAAATAAATCGATAAATATTATCTTGAATCAATCCACGACCCAGTGTATACGTATCTCAGTATTGATCACAACTCAAACTATATATATTTTGGAATCAACCTCAACCCTGTATAGCTAACTCCAACATTCACATATAGAGTGTCTATGGTTGTTCCGAAATATATATAGATGTGTCGACATGATAGGTCGAAACATTGTATGCGTGTCTATGGTATCTCAAGATTACATAATATACAATACAAGTTGATTAAGTTATGGTTGGAATAGATTTGTTACCAATTTTCACGTAGCTAAAATGAGAAAAATTATCCAATCTTGTTTTACCCATAACTTCTTCATTTTAAATCCGTTTTGAGTGAATCAAATTGCTATGGTTTCATATTAAACTCTATTTTATGAATCTAAACAGAAAAGTATAGGTTTATAGTCGGAAAAATAAGTTACAAGTCGTTTTTGTAAAGGTAGTCATTTCAGTCGAAAGAACGACGTCTAGATGACCATTTTAGAAAACATACTTCCACTTTGAGTTTAACCATAATTTTTGGATATAGTTTCATGTTCATAATAAAAATCATTTTCTCAGAATAACAACTTTTAAATCAAAGTTTATCATAGTTTTTAATTAACTAACCCAAAACAGCCCGCGGTGTTACTACGACGGCGTAAATCCGGTTTTACGGTGTTTTTCGTGTTTCCAGGTTTTAAATCATTAAGTTAGCATATCATATAGATATAGAACATGTGTGTAGTTAATTTTAAAATTCAAGTTAGAAGGATTAACTTTTGTTTGCGAACAAGTTTAGAATTAACTAAACTATGTTCTAGTGATTACAAGTTTAAACCTTCGAATAAGATAGCTTTATATGTATGAATCGAGTGATGTTATGAACATCATTACTACCTTAAGTTCCTTGGATAAACCTACTAGAAAAGAGAAAAATGGATCTAGCTTCAACGGATCCTTGGATGGCTCGAAGTTCTTGAAGCAGAATCATGACGCGAAAACAAGTTCAAGTAAGATCATCACTTGAAATAAGATTGTTATAGTTATAGAAATTGAACCAAAGTTTGAATATGATTATTACCTTGTATTAGAATGATAAGCTACTGTAAGAAACAAAGATTTCTTGAGGTTGGATGATCACCTTACAAGATTGGAAGTGAGCTAGCAAACTTGAAAGTATTCTTGATTTTATGTAACTAGAACTTGTAAAATATATGAAGAACACTTAGAAATTGAAGATAGAACTTGAGAGAGATCAATTAGATGAAGAAAATTGAAGAATGAAAGTGTTTGTAGGTGTTTTTGGTCGTTGGTGTATGGATTAGATATAAAGGATATGTAATTTTGTTTTCATGTAAATAAGTCATGAATGATTACTCATATTTTTGTAATTTTATGAGATATTTCATGCTAGTTGCCAAATGATGGTTCCCACATGTGTTAGGTGACTCACATGGGCTGCTAAGAGCTGATCATTGGAGTGTATATACCAATAGTACATACATCTAAAAGCTGTGTATTGTACGAGTACGAATACGGGTGCATACGAGTAGAATTGTTGATGAAACTGAAAGAGGATGTAATTGTAAGCATTTTTGTTAAGTAGAAGTATTTTGATAAGTGTCTTGAAGTCTTTCAAAAGTGTATGAATACATATTAAAACACTACATGTATATACATTTTAACTGAGTCGTTAAGTCATCGTTAGTCGTTACATGTAAATGTTGTTTTGAAACCTTTAGGTTAACGATCTTGTTGAATATTGTTAACCCATTGTTTATTATAACAAATGAGATGTTAAATTATTATATTATCATGATATTATGATATATAATATATCTTAGTATGATGTATATACAGTTAAATGTCGTTACAACGATAATCGTTACATATATGTCTCGTTTCGAAATCATTAAGTTAGTAGTCTTATTTTTACATATGTATTTCATTGTTAATACACTTAATAATATATTTACTTATCATTTAACATAATTAACCAAGTGTATCAATATCTTAATATGATTCATATGTACCTAGTAAGACGTTGTTATAACGATAATCGTTATGTATATCGTTTTCGAGTTTCTTAAATTAATAGTCTCATTTTTATGTATATAACTCATTGTTAAAATACCTAATGAGATACATACTTATAATAAAAACATGTTAACTATATATATAACCATATATATGTCATCGTATAGTTTTTACAAGTTTTAACGTTCGTGAATCACCGGTCAACTTGGGTGGTCAATTGTCTATATGAAACCTATTTCAATTAATCAAGTCTTAACAAGTTTGATTGCTTAACATGTTGGAAACATTTAATCATGTAAATATCAATCTCAATTAATATATATAAACATGGAAAAGTTCGGGTCACTACACCTAATGCCCTATTCATTATTCAAGAAGCTAGGTTTAAATGACTTAAGGCCAACCAGAATGACTATCCAACTCGCGGACAGATCAGTTAAGATTCCTAGGGGAATAACTGAAGATGTCCTAGTTAGAGTGGATAAGTTCGCGTTTCCCGTTGATTTCGTCATTATGGATATTGAGGAAGACACGAAGGTCCCACTCATTCTTGGCAGACCATTCCTAAATACTGCCAAGTCCGTAATTGACGTTCACGAGAAATCTCTAAAGTTAAGGGTTGGAGGAGAAGAAATCACATTTAATGTTGATCGCCTCATGAACCATCCTGCGGAAGAAGATGTGGATCTCTCTGATTCTTTTCAAGAGCTCGTCAAAGAATACCTGGAAGAGACTATGGCTATTTGCAGTCAAGATCAAATTTCTAAGGATCTGTTCTTTACACCTCCTAAAGGAAATCTCGACAACCATTCAGCCATAGACCTTAGTCATCCCATATCTCCCCCCTTTGAAAGTAACCTTCTTGGCAATACTATTCAAATAGCACCACTGGGACAAGGCATTCCTTTACCTCTGTTAAGGAGAAGACCGAATGAAGAAACATATTTCATTCTAGTATATCAGGAACCCCAGTCAAGGGAAGACTGTGGAGAGTTTCCCGAACCTACCTTCGAAACTAAAGAAGACGTTTCTGAAGAGGAAGCAGTAAGAAGGACAATTTCCAAAAATGAAGAACAGGTAGCATCAGTGACCGCTACTCAAGAATCAGAATTCCAGGAGAGATACGACTCGTTAGATCGAAAGGAGATAGCTAGAATGAAGCCATCTATCGAGGAGCCTCCAGAATTGGAACTGAAGAAGTTACCCGACAATCTGGAGTATGCATTCTTAGAAGGAGAATCGCAACTCCCTGTGATCATATCGAAAGACCTCGCGCCACAAGAGAAGGTGACATTGATTCAAGTTTTGAAATCACATAAGAAGGTAATTGCTTGGAAGATCTCCGACATCAAAGGGATCAGCCCCAACTATTGCACCCACAAGATCTTCATGGAGGATGATTTCAAACCATCAGTTCAGAGGTAAAGAAGGGTCAACCCTATGATTCAAGAAGTCGTCAAGAAAGAAGTAATCAAACTTCTGGACGCCGGTCTTGAAATGTCCCGTTCATATTAATTATAAACGTTCCATATTAATTAATTTTGTCGCGAGGTTTTGACCTCTATATGAGACGTTTTTCAAAGACTGCATTCATTTTTAAAACAACCATAACCTTTATTTTATCTATAAAGGTTTAAAAAGCATTACGTAGATTATCAAATAATGATAATCTAAAATATACCATTTACACATGACCATTACATAATGGTTTACAATAAGAATATATTACATCAAAAATAAGTTTCTTGGATGCAGTTTTTACATAATATCATACAAGCATGGACTCCAAATCTTGTCCTTATTTTAGTATGCAACAGCGGACCAAATCTTGTCCTTATTTTAGTATGCAACAGCGAAAGCTCTTAATAATCACCTGAGAATAAACATGCTTAAAACGTCAACAAAAATGTTGGTGAGTTATAGGTTTAACCTATATATTATCAACTCATAATAATAGACCACAAGATTTCATATTTCAATATACATCCCATACATAGAGATAAAAATCATTCATATGGTGAACACCTGGTAACCGACACTAACAAGATGCATATAGGAATATCCCCTATCATTCCGGGAAATCCTTCGGACATGATAAAAACGAATTCGAAGTACTAAAGCATCCGGTACTTTGGATGGGGTTCGTTAGGCCCAATAGATCTATCTTTAGGATTTGCGTCAATTAGTAGATCGGTTTACTAATTCTTAGGCTACCAGGGAAAAGGGGCATATTCGGCTTCGATCATTCACCCATATAATGTAGTTTCATTTACTTGTGTCTATTTCCTAAAACATTTATAAAACTACATGTATTCTCATCCCAAAATATTAGATTTTAAAAGTGGGACTATAACTCACTTTCACAGGTTTTTACTTCGTCGGGAAGTAAGACTTGGACACTGGTCGATTCACGAACCTATAACAAATATGTACATATATATCAAAGTATGTTCAAAATATATTTACAACACTTTTAATACATTTTGATGTTTTATGTTTATTAAGTCAGCTGTCCTCGTTAGTAACCTACAACTAGTTGTCCATAGTTAGATGTACAGAAATAAATTGATATATATTATCTTGAATCAATCCACAACCCAGTGTATACATGTCTCAGGCTAGATCACAACTCAAAGTATATATATTTTTGGAATCAACCTCAACCCTGTATAGCTAACTCCAACATTACTGCATATAGAGTGTCTATGATTGTTCCAAATAATATATATAGATGGGTCAATATGATATGTCAAAACATTTGCATACGTGTCTATGGTATCCCAAGATTACATAATATATTAGAATACATGTATAATATAATATAAGTTAGCTAGGATATGATTAATATAGATTTGTTACCAATTTTCACGTAGCTACAACAAGCAAAAATATCCAATCTTGTTTTACCCATAACTTCTTCGTTCTAAATCCGTTTTGAGTGAATCAAATTGCTATGGTTTCATATTGAACTTAAGTTTATGAATCTAAACAGAAAAAGTATAAGTTTATAGTCGAAAATACAGGTTACAAGTCGTTTTTGAAAAGGTAGTCATTTCAGTCGAAAGAACGACGTCTAGATGACCATTTTGGAAAACATACTTCCACTTCGAGTTTAACCATGATTTTTGGATATAGTTTCATGTTCATAAGAAAAATCATTTTCTCAGAAGAACAACTTTTAAATCAAAGTTTATCATAGTTTTTAATTAACTAACCCAAAACAGCCCGCAGTGTTACTACGACGGCGTATGTCCGGTTTTACGGTGTTCATCGTGTTTTCATGTTTTAAATCATTAAGTTAGCATATCATAAAGATATAGAACATGTGTTTGGTTGATTTTAAAAGTCAAGTTAGAAGGATTAACTTTTATTTGCGAACAAGTTTAGAGTTAACTAAACTATGTTCTAGTGATTACAAGTTTAAACCTTCGAATAAGATAGCTTTAAATGTATGAACCGAATGATGTTATGAACATTATTACTACCTCAAGTTTTGTGGGTAAAGCTACTGGAAATGAGAAAAATGGATCTAGCTTCAAAGGATCCTTGGATGGCTTGAAAGTTCTTGAAGCAGAATCATGACACGAAAATAAGTTCAAGTAAGATCATCACTTGAAATAAGATTGTTATAGTTATAGAAATTGACCCAAAGTTTGAATATAAGTATTACCTTGTATTAGAAAGATATCTTACTATAAATAAGAAAGATTTCTTGAGATTGGATGATCACTTTACAAGATTGGAAGTAAGCTAGCAAACTTGGAAGTGTTGTTAGTGTGTTCTTGAGTAGTGGTTTTGTATGTTGATCTAGGTTACCTAGATTGAACTAGATTGATCTAGATTATGAAGAACAAGATGAATAACACTTAGAACACTAATAGAGTAATTTAGAGAGAGTAAATTGATGCAAGTAAGTTGAATGAAAATGTGTTTGTGGTGATGAAAGTTCACGTGAACTTTAGATATAGATAAAGGATTCATTAGTTTGTAATTTAGCTTAATCATTCATGGTAAATGACAAAGGATGATCCCTACATGTTGCTATAATGGATGATGAGTCATTTAGGGCTACTAAGATCAAATTATTGAGTGTATATATTAATAGTACATACATCTAAAAGCGGTGTATTGTACGAGTACGAATACGGGTGTATACGAGTGGAATTGTTGATGAAACTGAACGAGGATGTAATTGTAAGCATTTTTGTCAAGTAGAAGTACTTTGATAAATGTCTTGAAGTCTTTCAAAAGTGTATAAATACATATTAAAACACTACATGTATATACATTTTAACTGAGTTGTTAAGTCATCGTTAGCCGTTACATGTAAATGTTGATTTGAAACCTTTAAGTTAACGATCTTGTTTAAATGTTGTTAACCCAATGTTTATTATATCTAATGAGATGTTAAATTATAACATTATCATGATATTATGATATATTAACATATCTTAGTATGATATATATACAGTTAAATGTTGTTACAACGATAATCGTTACATATATGTCTCGTTTCGAAATCATTAAGTTAGTAGTCTTGTTTTTACATATGTAGTTCATTGTTAATACATTTAATGACATGTTTACTTATCATTTATCATGATTAAACATAGTGTATCAATATCTTAATATGATTCATATGTATTTAGTAAGACATTGATATAACGATAATCGTTATATATATCGTTTCGAGTTTCTTAATTCAATAAACTCAATTTTATGTATATAAATCATTGTTAAAATACCTAATGAGATACTTACTTATAATAATATCATGTTAACTATATATATAATCATATATATATCATCATATAGTTTTTACAAGTTTTAACGTTCGTGAATCATCGGTCAACTTGGGTGGTCAATTGTCTCTATGAAACCTATTTCAATTAATCAAGTCTTAACAAGTTTGATTGCTTAACATGTTGGAAACACTTAATCATGTAAATAACAATTTCATTTAATATATATAAACATGGAAAAGTTCGGGTCACTACAGTACCTACCCGTTAAATAAATTTCGTCCCGAAATTTTAAGTAGTTGGAGGTGTTGACGTATCTTCTGGAAATAAGTGCGGGTATTTCTTCTTAATCTGATCTTATCGTTCCCAGGTGAACTCGGGTCCTCTACGAGCATTCCATCGAACTTTAACAATTGGTATCTTGTTTTGCTTAAGTCTTTTAACCTCACGATCCATTATTTCGACGGGTTCTTCGACGAATTGAAGTTTTTCGTTGATTTGGATTTCGTCTAATGGAATAGTGAGATCTTCTTTAGCAAAACATTTCTTTAAATTTGAGACGTGGAAAGTGTTATGTACAGCTGCGAGTTGTTGTAGTAATTCAAGTCGGTAAGCTACTGGTCCGACATGATCAATAATCTTGAATGGTCCTATATACCTTGGATTTAATTTCCCTCGTTTACCAAATCGAACAATGCCTTTCCAAGGTGCAACCTTAAGAATGACCATCTCTCCAATTCCAAATTCTATATCTTTTCTTATAATGTCGGCGTAGTTCTTTTGTCGACTTTGGGCGGTTTTCAACCGTTGTTGAATTTGGTTGATCTTCTCGGTAGTTTCTTGTATTATCTCCGGGCTTGTAATATGTCTATCCCCCACTTCACTCTAACAAATCTGAGACCTACACTTTCTGCCATAAAGTGCTTCAAACGGCGCCATCTCAATGCTTGAATGGTAGCTGTTGTTGTAGGAAAATTCTGCTAACGGTAGATGTCGATCCCAACTGTTTTCGAAATCAATAACACATGCTCATAGCATGTCTTCAAGCGTTTGTATCGTCCTATCGCTCTGCCCATCAGTTTGTGGATGATAGGCAGTACTCATGTCTAGACGAGTTCCTAATGCTTACTGTAATGTCTGCCAGAATCTTGAAATAAATCTTTCATCCCTATCAGAGATAATAGAGATTGGTATTCCATGTCTGGAGATGACTTCCTTCAAATACATTCGTGCTAACTTCTCCATCTTGTCATCTTCTCTAATTGGTAGGAAGTGTGCTGATTTGGTGAGACGATCAACTATTACCCAAATAGTATTAAAACCACTTGCAGTCCTTGGCAATTTAGTGATGAAATCTATGGTAATGTTTTCCTATTTCCATTCTGGGATTTCGGGTTATTGAAGTAGACCTGATGGTTTCTGATGCTCAGCTTTGACCTTAGAACACGTCAAACATTCTCCTACGTATTTAGCAACATCGGCTTTCATACCCGGCCACCAAAAATGTTTCTTGAGATCCTTGTACATCTTTCCCGTTCCAGGATGTATTGAGTATCTGGTTTTATGAGCTTCTCTAAGTACCATTTCTCTCATATCTCCAAATTTTGGTACCCAAATCCTTTCAGCCCTATACCGGGTTCCGTCTTCCCGAATATTAAGATGCTTCTCCGATCCTTTGGGTATTTCATCCTTTAAATTTCTCTCTTTTAAAACTCCTTGTTGCGCCTCCTTTATTTGAGTAGTAAGGTTAGTGTGAATCATTATATTCATAGCTTTTACTCGAATGGGTTCTCTGTCCTTTCTGCTCAAGGCGTCGGCTACCACATTTGCCTTCCCCGGGTGATAACGAATCTCAAAGTCATAATCATTCAACAATTCAATCCATCTGCGCTGCCTCATGTTCAGTTGTTTCTGATTAAATATGTGTTGAAGACTTTTGTGGTCGGTATATATAATACTTTTGACCCCATATAAGTAGTGCCTCCAAGTCTTTAATGCAAAAACAACCGCGCCTAATTCCAAATCATGCGTCGTATAATTCTGCTCGTGAATCTTCAATTGTCTAGACGCATAAGCAATTACCTTCGTTCGTTGCATTAATACACAACCGAGACCTTGCTTTGAGGGGTCACAATATATCACAAAATCATCATTCCCTTCAGGTAATGACAATATAGGTGCGGTAGTTAACTTTTTCTTCAACAATTGAAACACTTTTTCTTATTCATCCTTCCATTCAAATTTCCTCCCTTTATGCGTTAATGCAGTCAAGGGTTTTGCTATTTTGGAAAAATCTTGGATGAATCTCCTGTAATAACCAGCTAGCCCTAAAAATTGGCGTATGTGTTTCGGAGTTTTTGAGGTTTCCCACTTTTCAACGGTTTCAATCTTTGCTGGATCCACCTGAATACCTTCTGTGTTGAAATGTCCCGTTCATATTGATTATAAACGTTCCATATTAATTGATTTCGTCGCGAGGTTTTGACCTCTATATAAGACGTTTTTCAAAGACTGCATTCATTTTTAAAACAACCATAACCTTTATTTTATCTATAAAGGTTTAAAAAGCATTACGTAGATTATCAAATAATGATAATCTAAAATATACCGTTTACACACGACCATTACATAATGGTTTACATTAAGAATATATTACATCAAAAATAAGTTTCTTGAATGCAGTTTTTACATAATATCATACAAGCATGGACTCTAAATCTTGTCCTTATTTTAGTATGCAACAACGGAAGCTCTTAATAATCACCTGAGAATAAACATGCTTAAAACGTCAACAAAAATGTTGGTGAGTTATAGCTTTAACCTATATATTATCAAATCATAATAATAGACCACAAGATTTCATATTTCAATATACATCCCATACATAGAGATAAAAATCATTCATATGGTGAACACCTGGTAATCGACATTAACAAGATGCATATAAGAATATCCCCTATCATTCCGGGAAATCCTTCGGACATGATAAAAATGAATTCGAAATACTAAAGCATCCGGTACTTTGGATGGGGTTCGTTAGGCCCAATAGATCTATCTTTAGGATTCGCGTTAATTAGTAGACCGGTTTACTAATTCTTAGGCTACTAAGCAAAAGGGGCATATTCGGCTTCAATCATTCACCCATATAATGTAGTTTCATTTACTTGTGTCTATTTTGTAAAACATTTATAAAACTGCATGTATTCTCATCCCAAAATATTAGATTTTAAAAGTGGGACTATAACTCACTTTCACAGATTTTTACTTCGTCGGGAAGTAAGACTTGGCCACTGGTCGATTCACAAACTTATAACAAATATGTACATATATATCAAAGTATGTTCAAAATATATTTACAACATTTTTAATACGTATTACTGTTTTAAGTTTATTAAGTCAGATGTCCTTGTTAGTAACCTACAACTAGTTGTCCATAATTAGATGTACAGAAATAAATCGATATATATTATCTTGAATCAATCCACTACCCAGTGTATACACGTCTCAGGCTAGATCACAACTCAAACTATATATATTTTTGGAATCAACCTCAACCCTGTATAGCTAACTCCAACATACTGCATATAGAGTGTCTATGGTTGTTCCAAATAATATATATAGATGGGTCGATATGATATGTCAAAACATTTGCATACGTGTCTATGGTATTCCAAGATTACATAATATATTAGAATACATATATAATACAATATAAGTTAGCTAGGATATGATTAATATAGATTTGTTACCAATTTTCACGTAGCTACAACAAGCAAAAATAACCAATCTTGTTTTACCCATAACTTCTTCGTTTTAAATCCGTTTTGAGTGAATCCAATTGCTATGGTTTTATATTGAACTTAATTTTATTAATCAATACAGAAAAAGTATAATTTTATAGTCAGAATTACAGGTTACAAGTCATTTTTGTAAAGGTAGTCATTTCAGTCGAAAGAACGACGTCTAGATGACCATTTTGGAAAACATACTTCCACTTTGAGTTTAACCATGATTTTTGGATATAGTTTCTTGTTCATAAGAAAAATCATTTTCCCAGAAGAAAAACTTTTAAATCAAAATTTATCATAGTTTTTAATTAACTAACCCAAAACAGCCCGCGGTGTTACTACAACGGCGTATATCCGGTTTTACGGTGTTTTTCGTGTTTTCCGGTTTTAAATCATTAAGTTAGCATATCATATAGATATAGAACATATGTTTAGTCGATTTTAAAAGTCAAGTTAGAAGGATTAACTTTTATTTACGAACAAGTTTAGAATTAACTAAACTATGTTCTAGTGATTTCAAGTTTAAACCTTCGAATAAGGTAGTTTTATATATATGAATCGAATGATGTTATGAACCTCATTACTACCTCAGGTTTTGTGGATAAACCTACTGGAAATGAGAAAAATAGATCTAGCTTCAAAGGATCCTTGGATGGCTTGAAAGTTCTTGAAGCATAATCATGACACGAAAACAAGTTCAAGTAAGATTTCCACTCGAAATAAGATTGTTATAGTTATAGAAATTGAATCAAAGTTTGAATATGAGTATTACCTTGTATTAGAAAGAAATCTTACTATAAATAAGAAAGATTTCTTGAAGTTGGATGATCACTTTACAAGATTGGAAGTAAGCTAGCAAACTTGGAAGTATTCTTGATTTTATGAAACTAGAACTTATAGAATTTGTGAAGAACACTTAGAACTTGAAGATGGAACTTGAGAGAGATCAATTAGATGAAGAAAATTGAAGAATAAAAGTGTTTGTAGGTGTTTTTGGTCATTGGTATATGGATTAGATATAAAGGATATGTAATTTTATTTTCATGTAAATAAGTCATGAATGATTACTAATATTTTTGTAATTTTATGAGATATTTCATGCTAGTTGCCAAATGATGGTTCCCACATGTGTTAGGTGACTCACATGGGCTGCTAAGAGCTGATCATTGGAGTGTATATACCAATAGTACATACATCTAAAAGCTGTGTATTGTACGAGTGAAATGACTCAACCCGTATTAAAACCGGCCCATAATTTTTTTTTTCCTTTTAATACGCTTTAAATAACACTTTAGGTCCCAATTATGTTTCCATAAACATCTTTAATACAATAGAAGGTTTAATAAACCTTAAAACATTTAATACATTGATTAATTGTCCAAACGGACATACACGACCCGACTAGTTTAGTTTCCAACCAAAACCGAGCATGGTGATTTGGGACTACGCTACCCAAATCCTAATCGAATACAAAAGCAAGATCTTCTTAGTAACCTAGTCAAGATCTCTAATCCCCAAGCTTACCCGAGCCGCCAAGCATGCGATCCTATAAAAATAGCAACAACGAGAGGGTAAGCTAACGCTTAGTGAATGATAATATACTACATACATATATGTATAAAATGGACACGCCACACAAATATCAAATACCGCATACCGAAGCATCCATGTATAAGGCAACTACACTAAGCATACCGTACTATCTCTAAGCAACAAGCTAAAGATATCAACAAAGTGTAAGTTCACTAATGACAATGTGAACAACGCCAATAAGCTACACCCGGAGGGTTAGCTACAACACAACATTACATTAATATATATAACAATATAAAACGAATAAGGTTAACCCCTTAACCCATTACCGAATGCCAAACGCCACAATGAAGATTGGCCGAGCTACACGAGCCTTAGTAATCCGAACCCACACGAGATTACTATCTTCACAACATCGAGGTTGGTCGAACTACACGAGCCTTAGGAATCCGAAACCACATGAGATTACTACCTCAATAAGATGATCGAACTACACGAGTCATCGTGAATCCGAACTACACGCGATTCACTTCTCAATATCAAAACCCTTCGCCATTGGGGTTATATCATCCAAATCACAACCATGTGTGATAACGTACACACAAGCATGTACCTCGCCAAGGGTGGTCAACCAAAACGTACAAACATGTCAATTGGACCTATACACAAGTCCATCAATCCACATATATGTGAAGTAAGCTCTATGACCGAGAACCACTTCACCCGACCCGCACCCATCCTACACATACATATGCATATAGGATATTAACACTCACCTTGTCGCCTTGAATAAATGCTGATAAGGCTAAAAAGGAACATATATTTCATAGCAAAATCCCCCAAGAAAGACAAGATTTTAGTTGCAATTGTTCCATTTTCAAGTAATATTCGTTTATTTTAAATAAGTGCGAAGACAAAAGGCGAAAACGACGAATTGAAGACACAAAGGTCCAAAAAGCTCAAAAGTACAAGATACAATAAAAAAGGTTCAAATTATTGATGAAGAACGTCTAAAAATGACAAGAGTACAAGTTACAAAACGCAAAGTACAAGATATTAAATAGTACGCAAGGACGTTCGAAAATCCGAAACCGGGACATGAACCAACTTTCAGCGCTCGACGCAACGGTGTAAAAATTACGAGTCAACTATGCACAAGAATAAAATATAATATTTAAATAATTCATAATAAGAATAATATTAAATAATAAAAAGTTGTTAATTGAGCATAGTTCAGGGGTCGTAAATGAAAAATCAATTTCTAATTTCGCTATAAAAGGATGATTGACGATCAAAATTAGGTAGACCTTTTTTCGATCAACTTTTCTATCTTTTTTTTATCCGATCAAATATCAATATCAATATTCAATATCTATATTCTATATCTCTATCATAATGTTAATGTAATAAGATATAACAATAATCTTAATTTTAAGTTTAAATTATGATAATAATAAGATTTATGATAGAGATCGTTTGAGTGTGTAAGTCGAAACTCTGTCCGTGTAACGCTACGCTATAAATAATCATTGTAAGTTATGTTCTTCCTTTTTAAATTAATGTATCGTAACTAAGTTATTATTATGCTTATTTGAGCCGAAATAATCGTGATGTTGGGCTAAAATATTAAGAAGGGGTTATTGAACTTTGGACCATAATTAAGGTTTGGGCAAAAGACCGACACTTGTGGAAATTGAACTATTGACTATTAATAGATGGGGGGTATTGTCTAATTGAGTGACAACTCATTGGAGTCTGTCGAACCTATCTTCAAATTAATTAACCTAATAATTAATAATGATTATGGTTGTCCTATTTAGTGATGTTCATATGGAATCTGTTATAATCATTTAATTAATCAATTGGGTTGGGTAATTGATTATTCATTCTGATCAAGTGGATGAATTAATATTCATAAACTAATTAAAACAGGGGTGGATTACATACAGTGATAACTGGTGTAATTGTTGACAGAAGTGATAACTGCGTCACAGTTTAAATCCTTAATCAGTTGGAATATTTGACTTCGGGTATAAGGGTAATTTGACGAGGATACTCGCACTTTATTTTTATGACCGATGGACTATTATGGACAAAAACCAGATAGACGTATCAAATAAACCAGGACAAAGGACAATTAACCCATGGTAATAAATTAAAATCAACACGTCAAACATCATGATTACGGAAGTTTAAATAAGCATAATTCTTTTATTATATTTCTCATCGTATCTTTATTTACTGTCATTTTATTACTCGCAATTTTATTTACTGTCATTTTATTTATTGTCATTATTTTACGCACTTTAATTATCGTCATTTATCTTTACGCTTAAAATATAGAATCGACAAACCGGTCATTAAACGGTAAAACCCCCCTTTTATAATAATATTACTACTTATATAATTATATATATTTTGTATAAATATAGTTAAAAATATAGTAAGTATCACCAGCTCCCTGTGGAACGAACCGGACTTACTAAAAACTACACTACTCTACGATTAGGTACACTGCCTATAGTGTTGTAGCAAGGTTTAGGTATATCCCATCCGTAAATTAATAAAACTTGTGTCATATTTTGTAGTATTTTGTATTAAAAATAATACTATTTCGTACCCTCACGCTACATCATCAAGTTTTTGGCGCCGCTGCCGGGGAACGCTAAAACGCTATATTTTTAATTTATATTTGTGAAAATATAATTATAAAAAAAAAAAAATTCGGGGACCGTGTGTCAAATATAGATTTTGTTAAGATTTTAGTAATTTTAGTTCTCTTTAGTTTTTTTTTTTAGATTTTCTTTATGTGAAAAAAAAAAAAAAAAAAAAAAGGACATGTAGTAATTAGCATCGATTTCCCAATTTCAATTAGTTATCCCTAATGTCAGCCATGGATTGTGGAGTTTGTCCCACATGACATTAGCATAGCAACTAGAAACTTTGTCCCACATCTGCCTTGATAAAACTTTATGATAATGCTACATGTCCTTTTAAATAATAACTCACATCAAGAATTTAGACAACTATTTATTTAATCGTATAATAAAACTTTATGCTTAATAGGTACACTATTTCGTAAAATATAACTTAGTTCCATATATTGTTAATGAATCATTACTTGAAACGTATGTAGTCTATTAAACATAATTTAAATATATGCATTTTAACTCTACTTATTTAGTACTCCAACTTAGTTAAATTATTATTAAGTAGTTAAAATAAAAAAAGCATATGCATTTAGATACATATTGGTTAAAATTTGTTATAAGGTTACTCCTTTTTATACGGAGTATTTTATTTTTAATTGGAAATTCACAATTTAAAGTTTTAAGGTTAAAAGTGAAACTGTATGAAAACTTAAAGGAGATGTTTAAAAAAAAAAAAAAAAAAAAAAAAAAAAAAAAACGTAAAAAAAAAACAAAAACAAAAACGTAAAAAAAAAAAATTATTAAAAAAATATATATATATTTTTTTAAGATTTTGTCTATAAAAAAAAATGTTTTTTTTTAGTTTTATTACCTTTAGATTTTTAGACTATAGTCGCAACTTTTAGTATTAAGTTTAGTTTTGCCATAGTTATTTTTACTTCTAGAATTTTTAGGCTTTGCCGTAAAATCCCTTAAGTGCTTATTCCTTAGACTAAGTTTTAGGTGCTTTAGAATTTTACGACGCCGTATTTCGCACTACTTTCTTATTTTTATTTTTCGACGCCTATTTTTCGACCTTTTTATTTTTCGACACTTTTCGACGCGCAATCTTTTTCTCTCTTATTTCTCGCCATTCTAGTTTTTAAGACTTAGAATTTTTTCTACTTCTTCTCTAAATTTCTTAAAATTACGAAAATTTATTTTAAGTGGTTAAATTAATAGACATCAAAATTTTCTGGTTCGTAGTAATAGTTGGATTTGTACGTGGACCGGGTTATTGGAGCCAAACAGTACTCAATTATATTGAGACCAAACGAATCCTGCCCCTCTGCTGCATCTTTTGGCTATTCGAAACGTGGGCAAAATCAGAAAAGTCTATTAATTGGATAACTTATTATAATTTTTCTTTCCTTTTTAAAAACTAATAGGATATTCAGTGAATGCACAGAGCAAGACGTTCGCCGCCGGTCATACGTTCACCACCTGTAACTCGATCAAGACATCTAGCAAATATTGTCGCCGTTGATTTTTCTTTAGAATCGTCATCTAGTCGAACAAGAACTCCAACTCAAATTTCCGATAATCCATCTTTTGAACCCGACTTCACAATTAAGAACCCGGAGCATATTCAAGGACAATTCCAAGATCTTGAACCACTAATTATTCCTCCTGAGCCACAAACCATTAAATCAGAATCCTCTAGTGATTCGTATTCAACAAATTCAATTATGGAAGTAACGGAACCTCTAAGTATGGAAGATCGAATGAGAGCCACACGCACGGGCCAAGGTCACGCCATTATTAAGCCAGAAGTTAATGCGCCAGATTATGAAATCAAAGGACAAATTCTACACATGGTAACTAACCATTGCCAATTCAGTGGTGCACCGAATGAAGATCCTAACGAACACCTTCGTACGTTTAAAAGAATTTGTACACTATTCAAAATCCGAGAAGTGGAAGATGGGCAGATCTATCTCATGTTGTTTCCCTGGACTTTAAAGGGAGAAGCCAAAGATTGGTTAGAATCGTTACCTGAAGGGGCGATTGACACATGGGATGTTTTAGTTGAGAAATTTCTTAAAAGATTCTTTCCGGCATCTAAAGCCGTGAGACTTCAAGGAGAAATTGTTACGTTCGCGCAAAAGTCAAATGAAACATTATATGAGGCGTGGACAAGATTCGGAAGGATGTTGAGAGGATGTCCTCAACACGGTTTAGACACTTACCAAATAGTACAAATATTCTACCAAGGTGTCAACGTTGCTACACGAAAAGACATCGACATAACAGCTGGTGGTTCCATTATGAAGAAAACCGCAACTGAAGCTTACAAAATTATTGATAACACAGCCTCCCACTCTCATGAGTGGCACCAAGAGAAAGATATATATCGTTCATCTAAAGCGGCTAGAGCCGATTCTAGCCATAACTTTGATTCCGTTTCCGCAAAAATAGATGCTTTCGAAAGACAAATGGAAAAGATGAATAAAGATATTTACGCAATACGAATCAGTTGTGAGCAATGCGGTGGACCACACTTATTGAAAGATTGTCACATTGAACCAACATTGGAACAACGAGAGAATGTTTCCTATATGAACCAAAGGCCTGGAAATAATTATCAAAATAATTATCAACCGCCAAAGCTAAACTTCAATCGAAATCAAAACATTCTTTACAATCCAAAAGGACCCGAAAATAACTGGTATAACCAACAAGGTCCGAATAACCAACCAACTCAAAACAACACTTTCAATCAATAAAGACCTGGCTTATATAAACCACAACAACAAACCGAAGAGAAAAAGTCAAATATGGAAGACGTGGTATTCAAGCTAGTTGAATCTCAAACACAATTTATTGAAACTCAAACCCAAACGAACGAGAGGTTTGATCAGTCATTAAGAACTCAACAAGCTTCCATTTTGAATCTAGAAAAACACGTAGGTACTCTTGCTAGCATGATGAGTGAGAGGGAACAAGGAAAGCTACCGAGTAATACTGAAGTAAATCCTCGGAAAGAGAATGTTAACATGGTTTCAACAAATTCTGAAAAACCAGCTCCAGAAGATGGGAAGGTTTTAGATGAGAGTAACAATGAAGAATTTACAACACCACCACCACCCGAGTATGTAAAGCCAGTGGTGGAACCATATAAACCACCTATCCTGTTTCCAAGAAAAGGAGTTGAGTATGAGCAAGTAATAGGTAATAAAGATTGTGATACCTCTGGAAAGAAGAAGAAGAAAAAGAATAAGAAAGTACAAGAAACAAAAACCGTAAAGATAAACCCGGTGAATACAGTTCCACCAAAACCTCCACCTAGGGTAGGTGATCCGGGTGAATTTATTGTTCCTTGTCTACTTAGTGATTGTGTCATGTATGATGCACTAGCAGATTTAGGTGCGAGTGTAAGTGTTATGCCTCTTTCCTTATATAAGAGATTAGGTGTAGGTGAGTTAACTCCAAGATATGAGTGTTCGACTCTTTGATCAAACCATTAAGCACCCAGTTGGAATTGCTGACAACCTACCCATTCAAGTAGGTAATTTAACCTTTCTAGTCGAATTCATTGTCATTGACATAGAAGAGGACTCAAACATTCCTCTAATTTTAGGACGACCATTCTTATCGTCCACCGGGGCGTTATTTGATGTAGGAAATGGAAGAATGACACTTAAAAGTGGTGACAAATCTATCACCTTTATGATTCGAAAGTCTAAATCTCCACCAACCAAGACCGTTGAACCAGAAAAAACGATTGGTAAGAACCATGTTGTTTTACCAACTCCAACGGTAGTGCTTAATAATAATGAAACGCCTAAGTGTGGGGAAAATGAAGTAACACCTAATGATGACATGATAACAAAGAACCCCGTTGTTGATACGAAATTAAATGATCCCGTTATTAATAGTTCAATGAAGAAACTTATTAAACGGATTCGCGATGCTAAAACCAAGGGGAACTTTAAGTTATGTAACCGATTAGTATCCAATCTATCGCCTAAAGAAAAGGCGAAGCTAGTTGAAATTATGGATATTACACAGGAATCCGACCAATGGCTTAAAGAAAAAGTCACGGATATGCAAGTTGATTATGGACCAAGAGAAATTGACGATGAAGTTAATCACAATTTCAACACCACAGCTACCTAAGTGTGGGGAGATTCAAATGTTCTAAAAAGAAGACGATGTTATCTAGAATTAGTTATTCTGTTCTCGTGTAGTTCCGAGAATGGAATCCGATTGGTCTTTTCCGCTAGCAGACACTAAAGAACTAGTTTTCTCCCCCCATTCTGAATTTTTGTTTTTTTTTTAGGTTTTATATGAAATTAATATGCTTTTAAGTTTTGTGTGATATTTAAAAACAAAATTTACTTTAATTCATTAAGTTGAAAAAATGATTTCTAAAATTCGTCGTGAGTTGAAGACTAGGTCATTAAGCCGAAATTGCTTTACCCGAGGGTGGGACGGCAAATTTTGTTATCATTATTTTTAATTTTATTGATCTAAAGTATGCCAAAAAGATATTAGACTTTATAAATTTTTGAACGTGGGGTAATATACCCAACTTCAAAAATATGTATATATATGTTTGTATTTTATATTATGTACAAAACAGGGTAGAACAACGCACTTTCAAAGACTAACATTAAGTTCAGCAATAGCTACTGATTTTGACGACAAGAAGCAAAATATCAAATGTGATGTAAAATAATATGCTTACAAACTGGGTATTTTTAATCACTTTTCTACACTAATCACCCTCATGAATTTATAATTATAGTCTGATTTCATGCAAATGAGGGCATTGCATGATCTCAAGTGTGGAGAAGGGTTATAAATTCTCTCGGGTTTGCACTTAGTTTATTTGCCAAATTTTGTGAAAATTTGAAAAATTTTCAACTAAATGAATTTAAAATCATGTTTATACATATTTATGAACGGTGAAAACTAGGTGATAATACCGAAATTATCGTTACCTCGAAAAGGACATAAATTGAGAAACACCCTAAAACGCTTGAATTCATTTAAAATGAAATAAAAGAAAATAAAAAGGCAAAGAAAGAAACTAAGTGTGGGAAGAATGTACCAAGTTATTCAATTTAAAACATATATCACATATTTTTGTACAAGATTATTGCAGGTACTTTTGCTTTGGACGATACTAATCAGTTTTACCCGGTTTATTGTAATACATTTGAAAGAAAGATGGATCTACACGATGAATCAATTCCATCATTAAAAGGAAGTAAAGTCTTCCGAAAAAGACACGCGCTTCTTGATTTAGGTCATGAAGTTGTCGTCCAGACCAGCTGTAGGTTGACGAAAAACCTAGAAAAGTCATCACTAAAATCAGCAGGAAATCCACGGACCTCAGCATCAAACAGGGTCGCCAAGTGGTCAGACTTATCCTAACCATGAGAGGGTCTGTCTTGTAAAATGGGGAGGGCACCGTGCAAATTAGCTTGATAAGACTAATGAATCAGATCCCCAGAAAGGATAATCTCCTTAAAGATTAAAAATTAGCTTTTAAGACTGATATTACTCAATCCTAGAGATTGACCTTAAAGATTGAGAATTCAAACTCATGGAATTCAATGATATCTAAACTCGAGCTTGAACGAGAAAATATTTTGATCAAAAATACAAACCGATTTGTTTTCTGAAAACCCATTTTCAATGCGTTCATTACCATTGAACGTAAAATCCTGAGAATTCATCAGAATTCATCAGAATTCATTAGGTCACCTGAACCAAATCGGGTGTCAACCGTAAGAACGGTGGTTGCATAGCATGGTCAGAGACAGGACCTTGTGCCAGACCGAAAAATCATAGGATGATCTTTACTATCGCTCCTACCAAGGATAGTTCTAGCATCCGACACGTTAAAAGACCATAATCATCTGCATGTCACGGGACATTGCCTTAACAGTTTCTTGTTCATCGCTTTCCTTTACAACCGGACGGTAGTTTGCCGAAAGGTAATATACGGAACAAGTAAACTGGATGTGTGCTTTCCGATACCGGGATAGCAGTGGATTACACGAACCTAAATGTTTTTAGCCAAAATATTGATCCACAAATATATTTTGCAACACCAATGGTGGATCAAATCAGAAAACTTATCTAGGGTAAAAGCTAGATTGAATTTTCAAAAGATCAAATGTTTTCATAAAGATCCTATTTCCTAAAGGATCTAAATTTTTATAGTCATGTGGGACTGTAAACCGCCTTTCAAATGTGCACTTTGCTTTGGAAACCGAAAGTAAATCGGCTATTTGATTGTAAGTGTCGTTGACCTAAACCCAAGGCAACTGTGGATGACACACCCACCTTTAACCATGGTTCTATTGTTAATATCATTGTTTATACCGCTCTATCAAAATCACTGATGTACAAAGTGTGAAGAATAAAGAAGTGATTCGTGTGATGTATTATATTATTTCAAGACTGTATTGCTTGAGGACAAGCAACGCTCAAGTGTGGGGATATTGATAAGGCTAAAAAGGAACATATATTTCATAGCAAAATCCCCCAAGAAAGACAAGATTTTAGTTGCAATTGTTCCATTTTCAAGTAATATTCGTTTATTTTAAATAAGTGCGAAGACAAAAGGCGAAAACGACGAATTGAAGACACAAAGGTCCAAAAAGCTCAAAAGTACAAGATACAATAAAAAAGGTTCAAATTATTGATGAAGAACGTCTAAAAATGACAAGAGTACAAGTTACAAAACGCAAAGTACAAGATATTAAATAGTACGCAAGGACGTTCGAAAATCCGAAACCGGGACATGAACCAACTTTCAGCGCTCGACGCAACGGTGTAAAAATTACGAGGCAACTATGCACAAGAATAAAATATAATATTTAAATAATTCATAATAAGAATAATATTAAATAATAAAAAGTTGTTAATTGAGCATAGTTCAGGGGTCGTAAATGAAAAATCAATTTCTAATTTCGCTATAAAAGGATGATTGACGATCAAAATTAGGTAGACCTTTTTTCGATCAACTTTTCTATCTTTTTTTTTATCCGATCAAATATCAATATCAATATTCAATATCTATATTCTATATCTCTATCATAATGTTAATGTAATAAGATATAACAATAATCTTAATTTTAAGTTTAAATTATGATAATAATAAGATTTATGATAGAGATCGTTTGAGTGTGTAAGTCGAAACTCTGTCCGTGTAACGCTACGCTATAAATAATCATTGTAAGTTATGTTCTTCCTTTTTAAATTAATGTATCGTAACTAAGTTATTATTATGCTTATTTGAGCCGAAGTAATCGTGATGTTGGGCTAAAATATTAAGAAGGGGTTATTGAACTTTGGACCATAATTAAGGTTTGGGCAAAAGACCGACACTTGTGGAAATTGAACTATTGACTATTAATAGATGGGGGGTATTGTCTAATTGAGTGACAACTCATTGGAGTCTGTCGAACCTATCTTCAAATTAATTAACCTAATAATTAATAATGATTATGGTTGTCCTATTTAGTGATGTTCATATGGAATCTGTTATAATCATTTAATTAATCAATTGGGTTGGGTAATTGATTATTCATTCTGATCAAGTGGATGAATTAATATTCATAAACTAATTAAAACAGGGGTGGATTACATACAGTGATAACTGGTGTAATTGTTGACAGAAGTGATAACTGCGTCACAGTTTAAATCCTTAATCAGTTGGAATATTTGACTTCGGGTATAAGGGTAATTTGACGAGGATACTCGCACTTTATTTTTATGACCGATGAACTATTATGGACAAAAACCAGATAGACGTATCAAATAAACCAGGACAAAGGACAATTAACCCATGGTAATAAATTAAAATCAACACGTCAAACATCATGATTACGGAAGTTTAAATAAGCATAATTCTTTTATTATATTTCTCATCGTATCTTTATTTACTGTCATTTTATTACTCGCAATTTTATTTACTGTCATTTTATTTATTGTCATTATTTTACGCACTTTAATTATCGTCATTTATCTTTACGCTTAAAATATAGAATCGACAAACCGGTCATTAAACGGTAAAACCCCCCTTTTATAATAATATTACTACTTATATAATTATATATATTTTGTATAAATATAGTTAAAAATATAGTAAGTATCACCAGCTCCCTGTGGAACGAACCGGACTTACTAAAAACTACACAACTCTACGATTAGGTACACTGCCTATAGTGTTGTAGCAAGGTTTAGGTATATCCCATCCGTAAATTAATAAAACTTGTGTCATATTTTGTAGTATTTTGTATTAAAAATAATACTATTTCGTACCCTCACGCTACATCATCAAATGCTTCCAAGTAATCCGCAACTCATCAATGGAAAGTACCTAATCCATTATCACAAATTCAACAACACACTTAGATTGGATCTACAAACCACCCAATTCGACACTTAGTGCAATTTCGACCCAAATGCACTTCCAAGGACAAACCGCGCCCAAACTAACCAATAATCACTAACACAAGTGATAATGGTCCTAATATGCCAATTAAACCCGAACACAAGTGTTAAACACTTATTGTTCTCAAAATTGCCCATAAACCCTAATTTTGACCCATAAGGTCAAAATCTCACCATTTACAAGTTTTGACACCAAAACATGTTTAACTCGGTTTTATACTTCAACTTAATCCATTTTAAGTTTACAAACCTCATCGAATCGACATTCGGGTCATAATCCTCAACAAACCCTAATTTTGACTCTAGTCAAAATTAGTCAACCACGAAAACCCTAAAAGTCTCCAAAACACCAATAATCACTAATGCCAGTGATTGTACACCATTTACAAGTCTTAAACATGGTTAAATCATTAACCAACCCAAAACCCGCCTTTAACAACAATAAACCCGAATATTGGTGTTAATCTCCAATTAACAACTAAATGGGTTTCACCTATGAATCATACAATCAAAAGCCCCAAATTTGAATGATGAACACGAAAATGAAATTTGGAGTTAGAGCTTACCACTAGTATCACCGTGTAGCCAAGAACGAGGAGAACAAACTTGTCAACTACGCCAAAGATCAAATCCTGTTTCTTCCTTTCCAAAAATCCCTTTGAAAATCAAGTGGGTGTTTGCGTTTGAGAGAAAAATGAAAAGAAAAGGAAAATGAAATTAGGAAATGAAATGAATGGATGAGGTTTAAGATCTCAATCTGGTTCAAACACGAAAAGACCAAAATGCCCCTCACTTTACCTAAATATTGCGAAAACAGGAACTAGTTCGCCCACATTGCCGCGTCGCGGCCTTAAATGTCGCGCTGCGACATTTGCCTAGGTCTTGGATCATTTTTTGTTGGACTTCTGATCTGATTTCCAGTTAATTGCCGCGCCGCGGCCTCATTTGTCGCGCCGCGACACACAGTGTGATCTGAGTCATTTTCTTGCATACAAGACCTCAACACCCGAACATGTCCCGAACCCTTCATACGCCTATTGTACATACACAATACACTTATAAATCATGTACGGAGAAAAATGGGGTGTTACAACGAGTACGAATACGGGTGCATACGAGTAGAATTGTTGGTGAAACTGAACGAGGATGTAATTGTAAGCATTTTTGTTAAGTAGAAGTATTTTGATAAGTGTCTTGAAGTCTTTCAAAAGTGTATGAATACATATTAAAACACTACATGTATACACATTTTAACTGAGTCGTTAAGTCATCGTTAGTCGTTACATGTAAATGTTGATTTGAAACCTTTAAGTTAACGATCTTGTTAAATGTTGTTAACCCAATGTTTATTATATCTAATGAGATGTTAAATTATTATATTATCATGATATTATGATATATTAATATATCTTAATATGATATATATACATTTAAATGTCGTTACAACGATAATCGTTACATATATGTCTCGTTTCGAAATCCTTAAGTTAGTAGTCTTGTTTTTACATATGTAGTTCATTGTTAATATACATAATGACATGTTTACTTATCATTTATCATGATTAAACATAGTGTAACAATATCTTAATATGATTCATATGTAATAAGTAAGACGTCGTTATAACGATAATCGTAATATATATCGTTTCGAGTTTCTTAATTCAATAAACACAATTTTATGTATATAACTCATTGTTAAAATACCTAATGAGATACTTACTTATCATAATATCATGTTAACTATATATATAATCATATATATGTTATCATATAGTTTTTACAAGTTTTAACGTTCGTGAATCACCGGTCAACTTGGGTGGTCAATTGTCTATATGAAACCTATTTCAATTAATCAAGTCTTAACAAATTTGATTGCTTAACATGTTGGAAACACTTAATCATGTAAATATCAATTTCATTTAATATATATAAACATGGAAAAGTTTGGGTCACTACATTTGTTCACTATGTGACCGAGGAATTGAACTTCTTCCAACCAAAATGCACACTTTGAAAACTTATTGTACAGTTTTTCTTTTCTCAGCAACTCTAGCACTTTTCTCAAATGTTCTTCGTGCTCTTGATCATTCTTCGAGTAAATAAGTATGTCATCGATGAAACCAATGACAAACTTGTCAAGATATGGCCCACACACTCGGTTCATGAGGTCCATAAACACAGCTGGTGTGTTAGTCAATCCAAACGGCATAACCATAAACTCGTAATGACCGTAACGCGTCCTAAAAGCAGTCTTTGGAATATCATCCTCCTTCACCCGCATTTGATGATATCCAGAACGTAAATCGATCTTCGAATAAACAGACAAGCCTTGTAGTTGATCAAATAAGTCGTCGATTCTCAGTAGTGGGTAGCGGTTCTTGATGGTAAGTTTGTTCAAATCTCGGTAGTCGATACACAACCTGAATGTACCATCTTTCTTCTTGACAAACAAAACAGGAGCTCTCCATGGTGATGTGCTTGGTCGAATGAAACCACACTCTAAAAGTTCCTGTAACTGACTTTGTAATTCTTTCATTTTGCTGGGTGCGAGTCTGTATGGAGCACGAGCTATTGGTGCAACTCCTGGTACAAGGTCTATTTGAAATTCAATGGATCGATGTGGAAGTAATCCCGGTAATTCTTTCGAAAATACATCGGGAAATTCTTTTGCGACGGGAACATCACTGATGTTCTTTTCTTCAGCTTTAACTTCCTCGATGTGTGCTAGAATGATGTAACAACCTTTTCTTATTAGTTTTTGCGCCTTCAAACTACTAATAAGATTTAATTTCACGTTGTTCTTTTCTCCGTACACCATTAAAGGTTTTCCTTTTTCACGCATAATGCGAATCGCATTTTTGTAACAAACGACCTCTGCTCTTACCTTCTTCAACCAGTCCATACCAATTATTACATCAAAACTCCCTAACTCGACTGGTATTAAATCAATCTTAAACGTTTCATCACCCAGTTTAATTTCTCTATCTCGACATATATTATCTGCTGAAATTAATTTACCATTTGCTAATTTGAGTAAAAATTTATTATCCAAAGGCGTTAATGGGCAACTTAATTTAGCACAAAATTCTATACTCATATAGCTTCTATCCGCACCCGAATCAAATAAAATATAAGCAGATTTATCGTCAATAAGAAACGTACCCGTAACAAGCTCCGGGTCTTCCTATGCTTCTGCTGCATTAATATTGAAAACTCTTCCACGGCCCTGCCCATTAGTATTCCCCTGATTTGGGCAATTTCTAATAATGTGGCCCGGTTTTCCACATTTATAACAAACAGCGTTGGTATTACTTGCTCCGACACTATTCATTTCAGCATTACTTGTTCCGACATTATTTGTTCCTTTAGTTCTGTTAAACTTTGGTCCGTAGACCTCATACTTTGTCGCGCTATGACCATTTCTTTTACACCTGTTGCAAAATGTCGTGCAAAACCCCTGATGATTTTCTTCACACCTATGACATGGCTGTTTTTGGTTTTTGTTGCCGTTGTTGTTATTGAGGTTGTTATTGGGATTGTTATTGTTATTGAAATGGTTGTTGTAGTTGTTGTTGTTGTTGGGATGTTTGTTGTAGTTATTGTTAGGATTGCGGTTATTGTTGCGATTATTGTTGCGGTTGTTGGGATAGTTGTTGCGATTGTGGTTGTAATTGTTGTTGTTGTTGTGCTGGTGACTCTTGTCACCATTTTCCTCCCATTTCCTCTTGAGTTGTTTCGTATTGGCTTCTTCGGCCGCCTGCTCTTTAATTCTTCCCTTAATCTGATGTATGAGTTTATGAGCCATTCGACTTGCCTTCTGTATAGAAGCGGGCTCGTGTGAACTCACATCTTCTTGAATTCTTACTGGTAACCCTTTTACAAATGCGTCGATCTTCTCTTCTTCATCTTCGAATGCTCCCGGACACAATAGGCATAATTCTGTGAATCGTCGTTCATATGTGGTAACGTCGAACCCTTGTGTTAGTAACTCTCTAAGTTCTGCCTTGAGTTTATTGACTTCGTTTCTAGGACGGTACTGCTCGTTCATCAATTGCTTGAATGCCGACCACGGTAGTGCGTAAGCAGCATTTTGTCCTACCTGTTCAAGATAGGTGTTCCACCACGTTAATGCAGTACCTGTGAAGGTATGCGTAGCGTACTTAACTTTGTCCTCTTCAGTACACTTACTTATGGCAAACACCGATTTGACTTTCTCGGTCTACCGTTTCAATCCAATTGGTCCTTCGGTTCCATCAAATTCCAAAGATTTGCAGGCAGTGAATTCTTTGTAGGAGCATCCTACATGATTTCTTGCGCCGTTAGCTGCATTGCAAGATTCAGAGTTATTGTTGGTATGTAGCGTAGCCTGTACTACGGCTATGTTTGCAGCAAGAAAGGTACGAAATTCCTCTTCGCTCATATTCATGGTGTGTCGAGTAGTCGGTGCCATTTCCTTCAAAATAGCCAACTGAATCGAGTTAATCATACAGAATATTAAGAGTAGTCAATAGTATTTCGTAGCGTAATATGAACTCATTTATAAAAGCTTTTTCTTCATATTAGCGTTTTATAAGTTTAAATTCGGGTACTACCTACCCGTTACGTTCATACTTAGTAGCTAATATACAATTCAACTACTACAATTCCATATGAAAAACTGATTATAATAATATATCACATACAAATATTCTTCAAACTTACAACTTTGCTATATTACATATAACATGAAATATAGTACACTTTGATACATGACAGTTTTGAAGATAAATCTAGTTAATAGGCAAGTTGTTCAGCAAAGGAAATAAAGACACGTAATTCATAAGTCCAGAAACAATTCATGCATTCTGGTTTTACTAAGATGACTTCCCATCCTTGGTCTTGTGGAAAATAACTGTTATGACCATTGGCTAGGCAGCATGTTGTAATGTCGTCAAAAGGACTAGGGTTTCGTAATGTCCAACAGCCCCGTAATAATCTAAAAACCTTGTTTCTCACCCCAACTACTGAATCCGTCACTTGTGGGAAGGTTTTATTTAAAAGCTGCAATCCGATGTTCTTTTTCTCACTTTGGTAAGAAGCGAACATCACTAACCCGTAAGCATAAGATGCTTCTTTATGTTGCATGTTAGAAGCTCTTTCTAATTCACGAAATCCTATGTTGGGATATGTTGAGTCAAAATAGGTTCTTAACCCGTAGCGTAAAATTGCATTTGGGTTCCCCGCATTTAACGCTTTAAAGAAAACACGGCGTAACTTACGGTCTCCCCAATGTGATATACCCTACCTATCAAAGGAAAGCCTTTTATAAACTAAGGCATTTCCGGAAAGTCTTTCAAATGTTTGACAAGTTAATTTTGCCATAATTAATTGTGGTGATGAATTCTGACCGACTCTAGACAAGATTTCCTCAATCATATCCTCTGGTAGATCTTCTAAAATATTCGGTTGTCTACCCTTAACATCCATTTTGTTTTTATACTGTAAAATAGACAAGGATTAGATTCGTAAAAGATAATTAACAAACAATACAAGAAATTTTTACATAGAACATAAAAATACAAGCACACTACAATACATATAATACACAACATGATTACAACCCTCTAATCTGAATCACTGGTTTCTTCTTCTTCGAACTTGGTTCATTTTCCTAATTTTCTAGGAATATATGGTGTTCCTCTAATACGAGCCGTCGTTTTCCACAATGGTTTAGAAAAACCTGATGGTTTAGAGGTTCTCGGGTCATTTACATTTTAGAAAATATGGATGTTGCCGATACATATAAAATTCATCGGGGTTGGAATCGGGTTTCTCTATTTTTATACCTTTTCCCTTATTATTTTCTTTTACTTTATTAAATTGGGTCGAGGTAATTTCTATAACATCATCGAAATCCTCATCGGGATACGATTCATCGGAAAATTAGTAATCTTCCCAATATTTTGCTTCCTCGGCGGAAACACCATTGACCATTATTAACTTTGGTCCGTTGGTTGAGGATTTTTTTTATTTAATCGAATTACTGTAGGTATCAATATTTCTTCCTCCGGAACCTCTTCTTCTTCCGTTCCTCCTCTTCCGGTTCCTCCTCTTTCGGTTCCTCTTCTTCCGGTTCCTCCTCTTCCGGTTCCTCCTCTTCCAATTCATCTTCGGGAATTTGTGAATCTTCCCAAAATATATTTGACTCTTCATTATTAATAGGTGAATCGATGGGATTTGTACTAGTGGTAGACATCTATCACACAATAGCAAACACATTAAGAGGTTAATATATGACATAATATTTACATGTTAATAATATATAGTTTCCAACAAAAGTGTTAAGCAATCGTTTTTAAAGAAAACACGGTCGAAGTCCAGACTCACTAATGTATCCTAAAAAACTCAATAAGACACACTAATGCAAATTTCTGGTTCTCTAAGACCAACGCTCGGCTACCAACTGAAATGTCCCGTTCATATTGATTATAAACGTTCCATATTGATTGATTTCGTCGCGAGGTTTTGACCTCTATATGAGATGTTTTTCAAAGACTGCATTCATTTTTAAAACAACCATAACCTTTATTTTATCTATAAAGGTTTAAAAAGCATTACGTAGATTATCAAATAATGATAATCTAAAATATACCGTTTACACATGACCATTACATAATGGTTTACAATAAGAATATATTACATCAAAAATAAGTTTCTTGAATGCAGTTTTTACATAATATCATACAAGCATGGACTCCAAATCTTGTCCTTATTTTAGTATGCGACAGCAGAAGCTCTTAATAATCACCTGAGAATAAACATGCTTAAAACGTCAACAAAAATGTTGGTGAGTTATAGGTTTAACCTATATATTATCAAATAATAATAATAGACCACAAGATTTCATATTTCAATATACATTCCATACATAGAGATAAAAATCATTCATATGGTGAACACCTGGTAACCGACATTAACAAGATGCATATAAGAATATCCCCTATCATTTCTGGAAATCCTTCGGACATGATAAAAATGAATTCGAAGTACTAAAGCATCCGGTACTTTGGATGGGGTTCGTTAGGCGCAATAGATCTATCTTTAGGATTCGCATCAATTAGTAGATCGGTTTACTAATTCTTAGGCTACCAAGCAAAAGGGGCATATTCGGCTTCGATCATTCACCCATATAATGTAGTTTCATTTACTTGTGTCTATTTCGTAAAACATTTATAAAACTGCATGTATTTTCAACCCAAAATATTAGATTTTAAAAGTGGGACTATAACTCACTTTCACAGATTTTTACTTCGTCGGGAAGTAAGACTTAGACACTGGTCGATTCACGAACCTATAACAAATATGTACATATATATCAAAGTATGTTCAAAATATATTTACAACACTTTTAATACATTTAATGTATTAAGTTTATTAAGTCAGCTGTCCTCGTTAGTAACCTACAACTAGTTGTCCATAGTTAGATGTACAGAAATAAATTGATATATATTATCTTGAGTCAATCCATGACCCAGTGTATACACGTCTCAGGCTAGATCACAACTCAAAGTATATATATTTTTGGAATCAACCTCAACCATGTATAGTTAACTCCAACATTACTGTATATAGAGTGTCTATGGTTGTTCCAAATAATATATATAGATGGGTCGATATGATATGTCAAAACATTTGCATACGTGTCTATGGTATCCCAAGATTACATAATATATTAGAATACATGTATAATATAATATAAGTTAGCTAGGATATGATTAATATAGATTTGTTACCAATTTTCACGTGGCTACAACAAGCAAAAATATCCAATCTTGTTTTACCCATAACTTCTTCGTTCTAAATCCGTTTTGAGTGAATCAAATTGTTATGGTTTCATATTGAACTTAAGTTTATGAATGTAAAATAGAATAAGTATAAGTTTATAGTCAGAAATACAGGTTACAAGTCATTTTTATAAAGGTAGTCATTTCAGTCGAAAGAAAGACGTCTAGATGACCATTTTGGAAAACATACTTCCACTTTGAGTTTAACCATGATTTTTGGATATAGTTTCATGTTCATAAGAAAAATCATTTTCCCAGAAGAACAACTTTTAAATCAAAGTTTATCAAAACAGCCCGCGGTGTTACTACGGCGGCGTATGTCCGGTTTTACGGTGTTCATCGTGTTTCCAGGTTTTAAATCATTAAGTTAGCATATCATAGAGATATAGAACATGTGTTTGTTTGATTTTAAAAGTCAAGTTAGAAGGATTAACTTTTATTTGCGAACAAGTTTAGAGTTAACTAAACTATGTTCTAGTGATTACAAGTTTAAACCTTCGAATAAGATAGCTTTAAATGTACGAATCGAATGATGTTATGAACATCATTACTACCTCAAGTTTTGTGGGTAAAGCTACTGGAAATGATAAAAATGGATCTAGCTTCAAAGGATCCTTGGATGGCTTGAAAGTTCTTGAAGCAGAATCATGACACGAAAACAAGTTCAAGTAAGATCATCACTTGAAATAAGATTGTTATAGTTATAGAAATTGACCCAAAGTTTGAATATGAGTATTACCTTGTATTAGAAAGATATCTTACTGTAAATAAGAAAGATTTCTTGAGATTGGATGATCACTTTACAAGATTGGAAGTAAGCTAGCAAACTTGGAAGTGTTGTTGGTGTGTTCTTGAGTAGTGGTTTTGTATGTTGATCTAGGTTACCTAGATTGAGCTAGATTATGAAGAACAAGATGAAGAACACTTAGAACACTAAGAGAGTAATTGAGACAGAGTAAATTGATGCAAGTAAGTTGAATGAAAATGTGTTTGTGGTGATGAAAGTTCATGTGAAATTTAGATATAGATAAAGGATTCATTAGTTTGTAATTTAGCTTAATCATTCATGGTAAATTACAAAGGATGATCCCTACATCTTGCTATAATGGATGATGAGTCATTTAGGGCTGCTAATATCAAATGATTGAGTGTATATACTAATAGTACATACATCTAAAAGCGGTGTATTGTACGAGTACGAATACGGGAGTATGCGAGTGGAATTGTTGATGAAACTGAATGAGGATGTAATTGTAAGCATTTTTGTCAAGTAGAAGTACTTTGATAAGTGTCTTGAAGTCTTTCAAAAGTGTATAAATACATATTAAAACACTACATGTATATACATTTTAACTGAGTCGTTAAGTCATCGTTAGTCGTTACATGTAAATGTTGATTTGAAACCTTTAAGTTAACGATCTTGTTTAAATGTTGTTAACCCAATGTTTATTATATCTAATGAGATGTTAAATTATAACATTATCATGATATTATGATATATTAATATATCTTAGTATGATATATATACAGTTAAATGTTGTTACAACGATAATCGTTACGTATATGTCTCGTTTCGAAATCATTAAGTTAGTAGTCTTGTTTTTACATATGTAGTTCATTGTTAATACACTTAATGACATGTTTACTTATCATTTATCATGATTAAATATAGTGTATCAATATCTTAATATGATTCATATGTATTTAGTAAGACGTAGATATAACGATAATCGTTATATATATCGTTTTGAGTTTCTTAATTCAATAAACTCAATTTTATGTATATAACGCATTGTTAAAATACCTAATGAGATACTTACTTATCATAATATCATGTTAACTATATATATAATCATATATATGTCATCATATAGTTTTTACAAGTTTTAGCGTTCGTTAATCACCGGTCAACTTGGGTGGTCAATTGTCTATATGAAACCTATTTCAATTAATCAAGTCTTAAAAAGTTTGATTGCTTAAAATGTTAGAAACACTTAATCATGTAAATAACAATTTCATTTAATATATATAAACATGGAAAAGTTCGGGTCACTACAGGTCTGATCTATCCCATCTCCGATTCACCATGGGTCAGTCCTGTTCAAGTGGTACCCAAAAAGGGAGGGACGACCGTAATTCAAAATGAGAATAATGAACTTATTCCAACTCAGGAAGTCACCGGTTGGAGGGTTTGTATAGAGTATCGTAAATTGAACGATGCAACCCGGAAGGACCATTTTCCATTACCTTTCATTGATCAAATGTTGGAACGTCTATCAGGAAATGAGTACTACTGTTTCCTAGATGGTTTTTCCGGCTACTTTCAAATTCCCCTCGATCAAAAGGACCAAGAGAAAACAACCTTTACCTGTCCTTATGGAACATTTGCTTATCGACGTATGCCCTTTGGGTTATGCAATGCACTAGCTACATTTCAGTGATGCATGGTAGCAATATTCCATGGCATGATTGAGCGTTGTATGGAAGTCTTCATGGACGACTTCTCAGTCTTTGGTAATACCTTTGATTCGTGCCTATCAAACCTTGACAAGATGCTCACCCGGTTTGAAGAGTCAAATCTAGTTCTAAATTGGGAAAAATGTCACTTCATGGTAAAAGAAGGGATAGTTTTAGGACATAAGATCTCTAAAGCAGGAATAGAAGTTGATAAGGCTAAGATTGAGACTATCACCAAACTTCCAGAACCTACCACAGTAAGAGCAATAAGGAGTTTCCTAGGACACGCCGGTTTCTACCGACGATTCATTAAGGATTTTTTAAAGGTCACACGACCTCTCACTCACCTCTTAGGAAAGGAAGTCCCGTTTATCTTCGATGAAGAATGTCGGAAAGCATTCAACTATCTGAAAGAGCAACTAACACATGCACCGATCATGATAGCTCCTGATTGGAGTCTACCCTTTGATATCATGTGTGATGCAAGCAATTTCGTAGTTGGATCAGTGCTTGCACAACGGGTAGATAAACACTTTCATCCAATCTATTACGCAAGCAAAACCTTAACCGGAGCTCAAGACAATTACACTACCACGGAGAAGGAACTGCTAGCCGAAGTATTCGCCTTCGACAAATTCCGTTCCTATCTTATCCTGTCCAAGACTACAGTCTATACAGATCATTCAGCCCTCAAATATCTATTCACAAAGTAAGACGCAAAGCCAAGACTCCTCCGATGGATCTTACTCCTTCAAGAATTCGACATTGAGATTAAAGACAAGAAAGGAGCAGAGAACGTCGCAGCAGATCATCTTAGTCGTTTGGAGAACCCAACGATGGAAAAACTTGCAGAACAAGATATTAGAGATAAATTTCCGGAAGAACAGCTTATGAGTTTAGGACAAACTCACATAGGACCACAGTTTGCTGACACTCCTTGGTATGCCGACATGGCCAACTACCTAGTTTCCAGAGTAGTACAAAAGGGGATGAGTACCTCCCGAAGAAAAAAGTTCTTCAGGGATGCCAAGTACTACTACTGGGAAGATCCTTACCTGTTTAGAATTTGCCCTGATCAGGTAATTAGGAGGTGCGTAGATGAAAACCAAGCAGCAGGGATTCTTCACCAATGTCACCATGGACCAACTGGAGGTCATCATGGAGCAAACTCAACCGTGAGGAAAGTCTACGAATCAGGATTTTATTGGCCGTCTATATTTCGAGATGCGCAAGAGCTTGTAAAGCGTTGTGACGCATGCCAAAGGCAAGGCAATATCTCTATGAAGAATGAGATGCCTCGGACTAATATCCAAGCTTGCGAGATCTTCGATATATGGGGATTAGACTTCATGGGACCATTCCCAAAGTCTAACGGGAAAGAATACGTCCTCGCAGCTATAGATTACGTCTCTAGATGGGTCGACGCTCAAGCATTTCCGACTAATGATGCCAAAGTCATCACAAATATCTTGAAGAGACTATTCTGTAGATTTAGAGCTCCCCGTGCGTTAATAAGTGATAGAGGCACACAATTCTGTAACACTCAGTTTATGAAGGTGATGCAACAATACGGAGTTACCCACAAGATGTCCACTGCCTATCATCCACAGACCAACGGACAAGCAGAGGTCACGAACAGAGCACTCAAAAGAATCTTAGAACGAACTGTCGGCCATCATGGAAATAAATGGGCCGAGAAGCTAGATGATGCTCTGTGGGCATTCTGGACTGCTTACAAGAATCCTCTAGGAACTACACCCTACAGAATGATATATGGAAAAGCTTGTCACCTTCCGCTAGAACTCGAATACAAAGCTCTCTGGGCGCTGAAGACCTGCAACCTCGATCCCTCAGTTACCGGAAGAAATAGGAAAATGCAATTAAACAAACTCACCGAATTGAGAGACCAAGCATATGAAATGTCATACATCTACAAGGAATGAATGAAGCTTACGCATGATGAAAAATTAATCCCTACAAAGTTCGCCCCTGGAGATAAGGTTCTTCTCTTCAATTCTCGGTTCAAGAAGTTCGCGGGAAAATTTAGATCAAGATGGAGTGGCCCATACAAAGTTGTACACGCTTTTCCACATGGAGTCGTGGAGTTGGAAGGACCTACTGGAAATTTCAAGGTCAATGGTCACCGGTTGAAAGCCTATTTAGAAGACCACGATAAGGAGGAGCACCTCTTCTCCTTTGATCCATTTTTAAGATCTGACAAGGAAAAGTCGAGCTGTAACGACTTGATAAACAAAGCGCTCTTGGGAGGCACCCCTTGCTTATCCTTTTTATTACTTATTTTTACTTTTATTTTCGGTCTTAAGATATTATTTCTGTACTAACAACTAAGCGCCATACTTGCCCTTAGTACTTACAAGTTTGTTGAATGTGTTTAGGAGAAATGCCAAGTTCAGGAGCATCAGCTTACATTTCAGTTCGCAGGAGGAGGACTCCTGTAGTTTACTCATTCGGAAGCAGTACTGATCAGAACAGGCCATCAACAGGGTAATTAGGCCCAAGGCGATTGATATTAGAGAGTGTAGAGGAGGATATCGGCGCAGCACCGCCAGCTCCTCCCGTTCGACGATCTAGACATCTAGCCAGGAGACCAGCCGAGCACACACAGTTGCTAGATACACATGAGCCAGAGATAGTGATACATTACGGAGCTACGTTGAGTGACCCTGATGTTGCATGGGCACTACTCAGAGATCAGCAGGGACTTTACAAGGCTCTGAGAGCATACCTCCAGCGTGAGGGGATGCCACGCAGCACTATGGGCCCATCTTCATTTAGGCTAGCATGCCGTGTTCAGTCGACACGACGGTCTACGCCCAGGCGCTCTACACCAGCTTCAGTTCACTCCGTTGCCTCAGCTGCTATGCCTGCATACGCTATTCCTATCCCTATCACGCCACCTGCCCCAGTCTCAGAGCCAGTTCCAGTCGCTGTGTTACCAGAGGGTTGTCATTTAGTCACTATTCCTATTTCAGTGGAGCCGCCAACGGCCCAGGCATTTGAGATCACTGGGAGCATACCTGACGAGGAGCCTTTCCTAGACTTATCCCACTTGGAGATGCCGATGGACTTATGTCTAGAATCCATACTTGGCCCTGAGTTGGATATAGGGCAGCCTTTCGAGCACTTGCCGAACCTAGAAGATGATGAGATCTTCAGATACTTCACAGAGCCGACACACATTAACCAGGATAGTATCCCATAGACTACTTTATCTTTATTTTATCTTTTAGTTTTTATCTTTTTGAAGCATTGTACTCAAAATTATATATAGTGGAAATGCTGTCTTTCTCTTTTTGTTCTTCATGCAGAAATATTGTTAAAAGAGGCTGGTACGTAGGAGATTGACTTTAGGAAGGCCCAGCACTAGGAAAGTAACACGACCATAGGGAAGTAATCCTTCCTCAAACCTATTTCAACTATAACGCACTAAAATATCTAAGTGTGGGGTAACCCCCGCAACTAACTTAGAATTTTAGAAGTCATGTCCTTAATTTATATAGTATAAAAATATTCTTTCTAGAGAACATTAGGGACAATGTTCTTCTAAGTGTGGGGTAATGGGTAAGGTTTTTAAAGGTCTAAAGTTTTAAAGTCAAGTAACCATAAAACGCCAGGTTTTGAAAAATTCTTTTGTCCAAAAAGTATTTAAGCAATGGATTTTGGGTAATTTTGAAAAATTCTTACTTTGTTTTTGCCCAAAAGATCTAATAAAATTGCTAGAAATCGGTTTTCGGAACATTCATTAGAACGGAACGATTAAGCTGAAACTAATGTTTTGTGTCAAATGATTTCTTTTAAGAAAATATGTTAAAGGCTAC
Source organism: Rutidosis leptorrhynchoides (assembly GCF_046630445.1). NCBI lineage: Eukaryota > Viridiplantae > Streptophyta > Magnoliopsida > Asterales > Asteraceae > Rutidosis > Rutidosis leptorrhynchoides. The sequence goes on from NC_092335.1 coordinate 99,011,364, forward strand.
GCATGATCAAGCACGACCCGTACTCTAAAAAGTGAGGAATCTTGGACCCAAAGTATCTGTATGACCTATTAAATCTACAGTACTTTGTTATTTCAATTGATGAGCGTGCTGGTGTGCGGTTCAAATTAGAACTTGGTTCAGACATACGTTTCAAGACTAATGGTTAGTAAGCACCATACGTGGTGCAGGTGCGATACTCCTTCCGAAATCATTCTGAATAGAGAAGACAAAAAGCCATCCATTTCCGTTTCCACTCCACGCAATTTAAACCGACCAACTCACATTAAAGAGTTGATGAATCAGAAATATTCACCCCAAATTCACTCCCAAAATACACCATTCATTCCCCTTTCCATATATCCAAAGATCCAGAGATAAATGAAGAGATAGATCGATCAAAATTCGCTTCAAAAGCACTGGTCGAAAGATTCCGAACCCCTGATTGTTTTTGATAGGTCAAAGACCTATTTTCAGTGGATTATCACTTCCTCTCTGGGCACCAGGAACGAAAGACAAAAGTTATGAAGAAAGGGTATTCCGAAAAGAAAAAAATGTGTTTATGAAAGAGCAAAGTCTCTAAAGAGCAAAGTCTCTAATAAGGCAAAAAGAAACCCGAGAAGATTCCCTAAAGAAGAATGCTGGAAGAGCAAAAGAAAATTCTAGACAAAGTCTTAGCAAATCCGTCTCTTCCAAAGAAAACATTTACGAAATTCTCAGCCATTATCTATCCAAAATGGATACTCTGAAGAATCAAAGTCTATCAATTCTCTCAAAAGATTTGGATACCTTTCACCAAATTCATAAATTTCCATCCAAACCCTATAACCCGTCTTCCTCTTGAAAGAATGCTTAGGAAGAAGATCAGTGCCGTCCTTACTTAACCGGTGGAGATATCGATGCTTTACCAAGCCTATGATGAGAACTGTTACACGACTGGCTTCTGAGCGACAATACAATTAGAATAGGACACCCTAAACACTTGAGTGATATGAGTGATCCGTCAGTGAGGAGCCTGATCGTGTATACTCTACATCTGAGAGTTGGAAAGTACGCCTTTTCCACTATGGACGCAATTGAAATCTAGCGGCCAAATCATCGAAGCTCGAAACTTTTTCTAATACTTTCGAAAGATGTGCCAACTTCTGATGAAGGCATAATAAAAAGATCTACGGGTATGGCAAGGAAGAATCTATTAGAAAGATCCTGATATTCCCGCTTTCTTGCTTGAGGACAAGCAAAGCTAAGTGTAGGGTATTTGATATCGGGCAAAAAGTCACGTTTTTACCCCCTAAATTAAGCCCTAAAACAATAAAGATTAAAACTTTGTCGGAAAAATTATCTCTTTTTCAGTTTATTTTGTAGATTAAGTAATTACAAAGGCGATGCAAAAAGAATCAAGTAAAACGGAGCTAAAACGAAGATTCTAGAGCGAAAACGGTGAAAGACAAGAAATCAAGTTACGATCCAGTGGCACCAAATACGGCCTGCCATCCGGCCTACCATATGGATACGGCCTGCCAAATACGTGCCAACAAACGAGCCACCATACGGCCTGCCTTGCATACGGCCTGCCAAATACGGCCCACCATCCGGCCTGCCATACGGCTTGCCGGCCATATTTGGCCAAATTCTGGTCTATTTAAGGGCCTTTCTCCATTCATTCCAAGACACACTCAACATACAATTCAATTTATATTTTCAATCTTTAGTTAGTTTTTAATTAGTAGTTAGCTTAGCTTTTATTTTTCGGAGGATATCCCGGTGAGTCCCTGCGATCCCGGGCAGATTAGTTCGGCTTTTTCAGGTTTTTATCCGAAACGCTTGTCTTTTGTATTAAACATGTATTCTTATCTTTTATGTTTAATAATGCGTTCCGATATTGCCATGATAGCTTAATTTATCTGTATGTTGCCATGATAGAAGTTTGGGTTAGCTTAATTATGTTAATATAGTACGATTACTGTTATAATGTTGAACTAGGAAGTCTGATAGATTTGTAGGCTAGCATCCTAAGGATTGACCAACTTAGGTTGTGATCAGGACTTGTCTAACTATATGAAATTAGCTACTTCATAGGATTAAGACCCCTGGTTATACTATATCTGAAGATTCTATGAACTCGGTATGGCCGGAGTTCCCGAGAGGCATCTAATGCACTTTTAGGACACGGAACCTAGGAATTGAGACATGAATGACCTAGTATGCCTATTGACTATTCCAAAGAGACCTCTTAGGAGCTGTTAAGATCTAGTTAGTGCCTTTACTGTATGACCCAAGCCTATTGCATGTTCTTGTCTGATTGTTGCCCTAGGTCTTAGTCGTATCAGCTGTTCAGGTACTCATTAGGTTTCTATTTGCTTTACTATCAGTATATTAACTGTGATGATGTATAATGTTTGATTTGTTTTGATCTAATTAGTATGATGTAATGGTTGTTAGTTTTCACTTAAGGTTTTGCCAACTTAAACCGACGGACTCCTTCCGTTTGTGATCAGTGTTCAATCAACACGGCACGTTGTTATTCAGTTATCTAAACTGATAACGAGGGATAGGATTAGAGCTTAACTCACTAATAAACCTAGTACTTTACTAAGGATAACCTCTGAGGTATTGTTACACTTCAGTTATAAGACCAAGTGACATACTTCTCACTGCTCAAAGAGAACTCTGAGAGTTCAGAGATAAGTAGGTCTGTGTAATTAGCTCATCCAACCAGATCTACAACAATCCAAGCATAGTCTTAACATAAGCATAATTACCTTTCCCTAACCCAATACTGATGTCTTGGTCAACATTTACTTGATCTGCATACTCCAGGTATCGTCCCACTTTATTTACTTTTCTGCATTTAGGACCTTTAGCTAAAATCAACTACTATCTTCTATCCAGGTAATTTAACTAAAAGACAATTATCCACTTGATCTTCAATTCGTTAATCAGCATAAAATTTGACACTAGGTTAACTTACACCTTCTACATCTTAGAAAGTAAAAGTAAATTTAGGCCCCGCAAAATATAAATAAACGAAGACACTGTGTGCTACCGAATCGTGCACCCTGCAACCTAACGACACCGCAGAAATAAAACCGTCCGTTAGTGGCATATCAAAAGACTTAAGGAAGTCTTGATCATAGCGCTATTTTCTAGTTATCTTGCGAAAATGGGCCTAATCTGCAATTAAAATTTTTTCAGAAAATTCTCCACTAATTTTTGCCCGATTTTGTGGGGAATGTAGTGACTTCAAATATGTGTTTCACGTCCATTAATTATCATCAAAACGAAACTACCCTCTCATATATTCACATTCATTTTGAAATTTAGAAAAAACAAAAAATAAGGTTACGAATCTAGAGAAATAAAAAAGCGGCTAAAAATACTCGAACAATAAAACCAAGACCTTATAAAAGCAGCAGCGTTTTGTAGCTAATGGTGAGATAGTATCCCCAACACGATTCTCGATGTTCCTAAATACAATATTAAATAAAAATAAGTATCATAGTGGTATTTAATCAGGCCCAACAATTGACATGTGAAAGTATTACTTATCGTAAGATCAAAAAGTACAAAATTCACCTTTAAAATAGTAAAATGTCATTTTCGGCATTTAAACTGCTTCGAGTGAAGGAAAGCCTTGAGGAAGTCTTCCTCGTTGTGCCGTTTTCGAGTTATCTTGAGAAAATGGGCCAAAGCAACAATTGAAAATTTTCGAAAAATTCTCCACAAAATTTTGCTCGATTTTGTGAGGAATGTAGTGACTTAAAATATGTGTTTCGCGGCCATTAATTACCATCAAAACGAAACTGCACTCTCATATATTCGCATTCAATATGAAATTTAGAAACAAAAATAAATATAAGTTATGAATCTAGAGAAATATAAAAGCGGCTAAAATTACTCGAACAATAAAACAAATACGTTATAAAAGCAGCAACGTTTTGTAGCTAGTGGTGAGATAGTAGCACCAACATGATTCTCCATGTACCTAAATACAATATTATATAAAAAAAAGTATCATAGTGGTATTTAAATAGACACAACAATTCACATGTGAAGGTATTACTTCTCGTAAGATCTAAATAGGCAAAATTCACCTTAAAAAAAATAGTAAAATGTCATTTAAAAATGGTAATTCACCTTTAAAAATGGTAAAATGTCATTTTCGGCATCTAAACTGCTTCGAACGGAGGAAAGCCTTATGGAAGTCTTGCTCATAGCGCCGTGATCTAGTTATCTTGTGAAAATGGGCCTAATTTGCAATTGAAAATTTTTCGGAAAATTCTCTACAAAATTTTGCCCGATTTTGTAGGGAATGTAAGGACTTTAAATATGTGGTTTGCAACCATTAATTATCATCAAAACGAAACAACAATCTCTTATATTTGCATTCAATATGAAATTTAGAAACAAAAACAAAAATAAGGTTATGAATTTAGAGAAATTAAAAAGCGGCTTAAAATACTCGAACAATAAAACCAAGACGTTATAAAAGTTGCAACGTTTTGTAGCTAGTGGTGAGATAGTAGCCCCAACATGATTCTCGATGTACCTAAATACAATATTAAATAAATAAAAAGTATCGTAGTGGTATTTAATCAGGCACAACACTTCACATGTGAAGGTATCACTTACCGTAAGATCTAAATGTGCAAAATTCACCTTTAAAGTTTTTAAAATGTCATTTTCGGCATCTAAACTGCTGTGAACGGAGAAAATTCTTAAGGAAGTCTTGCTCATAGTGCTGTTTTCTAGTTATCTTGGGAAATGAGCCTAATCTGCAATTGAAAATTTTTCGGAAAATTCTCCAAAAATTTTGCACGATTTTGTGGGAAATGTAAGGACTACAAATATGTGTTTCGCGACCATTAATTATCATCAAAACAAAACTAAAATCTCAAATATTCGCATTCAATATGAAATTTAGAAACAAAAATAAAAATAAGGTTATGAATCTAGAGAAATATAAAAGCGGCTAAAAATACTCGAACAATAAAATAAAGACGTTATAAAAACAACAATGTTTTGTAGCTTGTGGGGAGATATTAGCCCCAACATGATTCTCGATATACCTAAATAAAATATTATATAAAAAAGTATCGTAGTGGTATTTAATCAGGCACACCAATTCACATGTTAAGTTATTACTTACCGTAAGATCTAAAAGTGCAAAATTCACCTTTAAAAATTGTAAAAAATGTCATTTTCGGCATCTAAATTGCTTCGAATAGAGGAAATCCTTAAGGAAGTCTTGCTCATAGCGTCATTTTCCAGTTATCTTGCGAAAATGGGCCTAATCTGCAATTAAATTTTTTTCAGAAGATTCTCCAAAAATTTTGCCCGATTTTGTGGGGAATGTAAGGACTTCAAATATGCGTTTCGCGACCATTAATTATCATCAAAACGTTACTACACTCTCATATATTTGCATTCAATATGAAATTTAGAAACAAAAACAAAAATAAGGTTATGAATCTAGTGAAATAAAAAAGCGGCTCAAAATACTCGAACAATAAAACCAAGACCTTATCAAAGCAGCAGTGTTTTGTAGTTAGTGGTGAGATAGTAGCCCCAACATGATTGTCGATGTATCTAAATACAATATTAAATAAAATCAAGTATCATAGTAGTATTTAAACAGGCACAATAATTCACATGTGAAGGTATTACTTATCATAAGATCTAAAAGTCCAAAATTCACCTTTAAAAATAGTAAAATGTCATTTTCGGCATCTAAACTGCTTCGAGCGGAGGAAAGTCTTAAATAAGTCTTGCTCGTAGCACCGTTTTCTAGTTATCTTGAGAAAATGGGTCTAATCTGCAATTGAAAAGTTTTCGGAAAATACTCTACAAAATTTTGCTCGATTTTATGGGGAATGTAGTGACTTCAAATATGTGTTTCGCAGCCATTAATTATCATCAAAACAAAACTACACTCTCATATATTTTCATTCAATATGAAATTTAAAAACAAAAACAAAAATAAGGTTACGAATCTAGAGAAATAAAAAGCAGTTAAAAATACATGAACAATAAAACCAAGACCTTATAAAAGCAGTAACGTTTTGTAGCTAGTGGCGAGATAGTAGCCCCAACACGATTCTCGATGTACCTAAATACAATATTAAATAAAAACAAGTATCATAGTGGTATTTCAACAGGCACAAAAATTCGCATGTGAAGGTATTACTTAGCGTAAGATCTAATACTGCAAAATTCACCTTTAAAAATAGTAAAATGTCATTTTCGGCATCTAAACTGCTTCGAACGGAGGAAAGCCTTAAGGAAGTCTTGCTCGTAGCGCCGTTTTTAAGTTATCTTGAAAAAATGGGCCTAATCTGCAATTGAAAAGTTTTCGGAAAATTCTTCACAAAATTTTGCATGATTTTGTGGTGAATGTAGTGACTTCAAATATGTGCTTCGCGGCCATTAATTATCATCAAAATAAAACTGCGCTCTCATATATTCGCATTCAATATAAAAGTTACAAACAAAAACAAAAATAAGGTTATGAATCTGGAGAAATATAAAAGCGGCTAAAAATACTCGAACAATAAAACAAAGACGTTATAAAAGCAGCAACGTTTTCTTGCTTGTGGAGAGATAATAGCCCCAACATGATTCTCGATATACCTAAATATAATATTAAATAAAAACAAGTATCATAGTAGTATTTAAACAGGCACAACAATTCACATTTAAAGGTATCACTTACCGTAGGATCTAAAAGTGCAACAATCACCTTTAAAAATTGTAAAATGTCATTTTCGGCATCTAAACTGCTTTGAACGGAGGAAATCCTTAAGAAGTCTTGTTTAGAGCGCCGTTTTCTAGTTATTTTGCGAAAAAGGGCCTAATCTGCAATTAAAAATTTTTTAAAAAATTCTCCAACAATTTTGTCCGATTTTGTGGGGAATGTAAGGACTTCAAATATGTGTTTTGTGACTATTAATTATCATCAAAAAGAAACTACACTCTCATATATTCGCATTTAATATTAAATTTAGAAACAAAAACAAAAATGAGGTTAAGAATCTAGAGAAATAAAAAAGCAAATAAAAATACTCGAACAATAAAACCAAGACCTTATAAAAGCAGCAGCATTTTGTAGCTAGTGGTGAGATAGTATCCCCAACATGATTCTCGATGTACTAAATACAATATTAAATAAAAACAAGCATCGTAGTGGAATTTAAACAGGCACATCAATTCATATGTGAAGGTATTACTTATCGTAAGATCAAAAGGTGCAAAATTCACCTTTAAAAATACTAAAATATCATTTTCGGCATCTAAACTGCTTCGAGCGGAGGAAAGCCTTAAGGAAGTCTTGCTCGTAGCTCCGTTTTCGAGTTATCTTGAGAAAATGGGCCAAATCTGCAATTGAAAAGTTTCCGGAAAATTCTCCATAAAATTTTCCTCGATTTTGTGGCGAATGTAGTGACTTCTATGTGTTTTGTAGCCATTAATTATCATAAAAACGAAACTGCACTCTTGTATATTCGCATTCAATATGAAAGTTAGAAATAAAAACAAAAATAAGGTTATGAAACTAGAGAAATATAAAAGCGGTTCAAAATATTAGAACAATAAAACAAAGACGTTATAAAAGCAGTAACGTTTTCAAGCTAGTGGTGAGATAGTGGCCCCAATATTAAATAAAAACAAGTATCATAGTGGTATTTAAACAGGCACAACAATTCACATGTGAAGGTATTACTTACTTTAAGATATAAAAGTGCAAAATTCACCTTTAAAAATAATAAAATGTCATTTTCGGCTGCTTCGAACGGAGGAAAGCCCTATGGAAGTCTTATTCATAGCGCCGTTTTCTAGTTATCTTGCAAAAATGGGCCTAATTTGCAATTGAAAAATTTTCGGAAAATTCTCCACAAAATTTTGCCTGATTTTGTGGGGAATGTAAGGACTTAAAATATGTGTTTTGCGGCCATTAATTATCATCAAAATGAAACTAGACTCTCATATATTCGCATTCAATATGAAATTTAGAAACAAAAATGTCACACCCTCAGTTAGGGCCTGGGGTATTTGTGACTAATTATATCAAATCACAGTTGTACAAACGAGAACGACTCTATATGAGACATTTTATTGAGTTTTGCAGCGGAAGATAAATAGATTACATTGTATTTAGAACATTAAATGTCTTTAATTGATATGATATGTAATGAAGACTCCAAGCATAGCAAGCAATCATCATCAAAGCAGCAGATATACAGCGGAAGCAATACTTAAGTACCTGAGAATAAACATGCTTAAAAAGGTCAACACGAGGTTGAGTGAGTTCATAGGTTTGTCATAAATAATGATTTTAATAATAGTGTTAGACCACAAGATTTGTTTTCATAAGTAGATCACTCAGATCCAGTCAAGTTGATCTCCCGCAGGATCAAAAGTTATGCCAGTGCCTGATATTTAGACTAAACGTTGTTTGCCCCGTGACAAGTTGTTATGTCCTTGTAGTTTAATTTCATTATCAAGTAATACATAGACTTAGTCAAATGTATCGGGGACGTTACTCCCGATAGGCCTATCCCCAATAATTAAGAATGTCGCAGCAATTAAAAATATCACTGTAGGACTTAGTCGGACATAGCCGGGTATAGCATAGTTTAATAGTTGGTACTGATATTTAGACTAGACTTTCAAGTTTACCCCGTACAAGTTATCGTTTATACTTGTCGGTTGGGGACTTGCTGGTCATAGCCCAACATATCACAGTTTAATAGTTGGTACTGATATTTAGACTAGACTTTCAAGTTTGCCCCGTACAAGTTATCGTTTATACTTGTCAGTTGGGGACTTGCTGGTCATAGCCCAACATATCACAGTTTAATATTTGATACGTGTAAAACAGTTATAAAAGTTGCGCATGTATTCTCAGCCCAAAAATATATAAAAAGGGAGCAGATGAACTCATGAAAAATCAGTTTTAGTATTTGTATTCATTTCATAAAAACAGTTATAAAAGTAGCGCATATATTCTCAGCCCAAAAATGTAAAGAGTAAAAGGGATCATATGAAACTCACACTAAATAGCAGTTGAAGTATTCCACACAAGAAGGAAAATAAAGCAAGTAAGTGATCTGGATATCAACCTTGAGGTATAACGTTTGATTAGTTAATGTCTAACTTGACATAAAGTATGTTTATTAATATAGCAACTATATTGACAGTGACAGTTTTCGAGAAAAGTTCCTATTTCTCAAAAGTTTCTATTTTTGGAAACCTACTATTTATGAAAAACTTCCACTTATAGTAAGTTTCTAGTTTAAGAATGTTCGAGTTATAATTCTTAACAAAGATGTTGTACAATCTCGCCCAAACTTCATTGCTAACATGCAAGTCACTCGAATGATCTATTGTTACCGAGCGGCCCAGGATCTCTTGACCAGAATCTAAGTCTTGGCATTCGAGATCGACAAGCGTCCCATAATGGTAACAAGGATCACCCTAGGCCACAAGTAGCGGTGATGTTTGTAGTCTTTGTACGCTATCTTTAATTATAACCTTCACGTTAGGTGCGTATATACATATATATATTCATTAATTCGATTTTAATTATAACTCCTATATATTAATTCATAAAAATACTTTTATAATTTTTAGTAACATATATTACTAATTATAACATGTTATTTATTTTAATTTTAATTGCATATAATTTATAACATTATTTACATGTTTCGGTAAAAAAAAAATAAACCGACGTAAATAGTAAAAATTAAAAAGTAAAAAGTAAGAAAAGAATACTTACTAGTAGTAATTCTTCAAAGAGAGAATGAGAAAAATTTTGGTGTGAGTTTGAATGAGAAATGAGGGGTATTTATACTTGAAAAAATTAGGTAAAAAGAATAAAATAATTAAAAGAAAAGGAAATATTTTAATTTTTAATGGGATTTTAAAATACAAAAGTATTAAATGTTAGGTCATGGGATAATGCACAAAATAAAATAATAAAAGTAGTTTTCCATTATAATTTTTAATTAAAAAGTAATTTATTTATTTATTTATTTATTTTATTAAAAAAATCATTTATTTTAAGGATTTTTTATATATATATTATTTTTTTAAAATAAACAAATTGATTTACTACTTTTCCAAGAATATTTGTCAATATTTTTTTTTTTCATAATAACAATACTGATAATAAAGATATTAATTATTGATATCTTGTTTAAAAAGGATATCAATAATAATAATATTAATATATCAAATTAATGCGTAATTATTTACAAATAATTGTTCGTGAATCGTCGGAATTAGTTGAGGTTAAATGAAATCATATAAAGATTTTTGTTTAAATTTTGCCGAAAATTTACGGGTTGTCACAGTATCCCCCTGTTAATAGAAATTTCGTCCCGAAATTTATTTGTTGCCATCAGTCGGCGTTGTTTGTAAACAGGTGAGGATATTTTCATTTTATTTGGTCTTCACGTTCCCAAGTATGCTCGGGGCCTTTCGAGAATTCCAACTAATAGGATATTGTTTTGTTTCTAGCGTTTAAATCTTACGATCCATAAATTCTACGAAGTGCATTTTATTATTAATGTGGAGGTTATCTGAAGGATTTAACAAGAGTGTCATTGATTAGGTTTTCCTCAAAAAGAGATGATGACGTTATATAAGCATTTCAATATACATAAAATGTGTGATGAATAATAGTGAGCTTATTTAAACCTTGAGCGTTTATGCCATAATATTAGGGTAGTCAAAATAGAGAGGAGTTCGTGAAAATCACGGTTATGAAATTTGATAGAGATCGTCATTATTTACAACATGGATATTGTAATGATGAATATGAGTTGAAAAATAGAGTTTTATCACCTTTGAATAATGTGGATAAAACGATTCGATTATAGGAAGAGTATAAACGAGGCTATCGTAAAAGATTGAAATGAGGAAATTAAATATTTGCCTTAACTTTTGATATGGTTAAAGTTGATTTTTAGAGTTCAAGGGATTTAAAGAAATCTTCATAATCCTTATAAGATTTGATTCTCCAGTAATTACGGAAATTAGGATTTTCTTTAATTAAATGCGGTGAATTGCCTCGATTGCTGTGTCTGGAATTTTGCTATAAATTAGCTTCTTCCGTTTCATTATCTTCACTACTTCTATACTTTCTTTCCTCAATTCATATTTCCAAAAGATTTGTTAATATGCTTAATCCAGTTCTTGTTCTTGACCTTATATTGGTTATCGTCACAATCTTCCTTCTTTTTCAACTCCCACCAGAGGAGTCTGTTTACTTCTATTATGCTCTAGGATTTATTGTATTTTTAGTTCTCCCGTGTCTTTATATTGCTATAACCATTGATATACATGGTTTGTAATTTCCGTGCTGTTATCGGACTTTATATTTTCCCTTATATGTCGGAGCTCTTTGCCTTTTTATTCTCCTCTCGACTCTTAAGTAAAGCGAGTAATGGTCCAGAATTTGTAGGTATGAAGTTTCGAATGATCATAATATTCAAAGCAGCAGGAAAGGTAATAGCACGATTTGATTTGTCAAATTACCAGAATATCTGGAAAAGACCGAATCATCAAGAAAAATATTTTTTTGATATATTTAGAGGTTAAATACAATGTAAGAGTCGTGTAACATGGAAAATGATGATTATAAAGTCTATGAATCATCATCTTCCATTAAAAATTTAGCATGACTTACTGTAATATAATCACTTTGGCCTGACGTCATTATATTATACTAACTCATGCTTCAATTCCCAACACTTCTTCAAAACATTTATAATTTAAACTTGAATATAGAAACTAAAACAGTTTCCTTTATGATGTGATAAAGTTATCGCAAAGAGATAATTAATTGCAGACAAGAATCGTTATAAAGATATCTTCAGAAATATAGAGGATATTTATAACGAAAGATACGGTGATATCTTAGAATTTCTAAGATCCAATGACGAGTAAAATTCTTCTATTTCCTCTGCATTTAATGCTACCATATCTGAATCATTGGTTATCAATCCGAGATGGTTTCAAGAAATTTTATTTTTAGATGATTAAACGCTGATTGTAATTCGTCAACGGATCTAATGGTTAACGAATAGGCGTTATTGATTTTAAAAGTAATGAATGATAATTTCGGTGGTTTGATATGATAATTCATCATAGAATATGAATGAATACAATTCATGAGAATCAGAATTGAAGAATGTACAATGTAACATATTAATGTGAGATATAAATATTTCTAGGGTATTACCTACCCGTTAAAATATTTTCACAATTAACAGTTTGTACAAAAGAGTTTTAATTACAGTCTTTATGAAAATATACATACATATATATTTTCCTTCAGATGTAATCATGGATTTAATGAGTTAGTATGATATTAAACTCATTTGATTTACGGTTGAAACGAGAATGAATAATCTCCAAAACCTTAGAGATTTCATAATTGTCGCGAAATATTTTGCTAATGAAGTTATGAATCAATACATTCATCGTTACACTTGATTTATTATGAAATGGAGTTTATTGTGTTGAAGCAGTGATTAACAATTGTTAAGTCATTAACGAAGGGTGTACATTGAAAGGACCCGTCCTAATCCATCTAGACGAAGTCACCAACAACTGGTTCCATTGCGATGATCGACTCCAAATACTGTCTTTAAAATGAGCAAATGCACAGCGGAATATTTCTTTCATACCTGAGAATAAACATGCTTTCAAGTGTCAACCAAAAGGTTGGTGAGTTCATTAGTTTAACATAAATAATCATTTTAATAGCCCACAAGATTTTCACTTCTCATAAATATACGTCCCATGCATAGAGACAAAAATAATCATTCATATGGATTGAACACCTGGTAACCGACATTCACAATATGCATATAAGAATATCCCCATCATTCCGGGATCCTCCTTCGGACATGATATAAATTTTGAAGTACTAAAGCATCTGGTACTTTGGATGGGGCTTGTTGGGCCCGATAGATCTATCTTTAGAGTTCGCGTCAATTAGGTTGTCTGTTCCCTAATTCTTAGATTACCAGACTAAAAGAGGCATATTCGATTTTGATCATTCAACCATATAATGTAGTTTCGATTACTTGTGTCTATTTCGTAAAACAGTTATAAAAGTTGCGCATGTATTCTCAGCCCAAAAATGTAAAAGGTAAAAAGGTAAATGAAAACTCACCATACTGTATTTTGTAGTAAAAATACATATAACGACATTGAACAAGTGTAGGGTTGGCCTCGGATTCACGAACCTATATCATTTGTATATATATTAATACACATAAAATAGTAATCGAACAGGTTTATATATTATTAGTGGTTTAATTGTTATTTTAATTAGGTTTTTCATTAATAACCTTATTAATTATATTTATTAATATTTATCATAAAAGTATTAATATAGTTATGTTATGTGTATTAAATATTGTTTTATATAACTAATAGTTATTTGATAAAATAATATTGATAATAATAATAAATAAAAGTTGTTTTATTTTTACAATAATAATAATATTAGCTATTATGATAATAATATTGATAATATAAAAATAATAATATTAATGTCAAAATAATAATAATGATAGTAATAATAATAATTTTGATAAAAATGATAACTTCTCTAGTAATGATAATAATAATAGTAAAAATGATACTTTTAATATAATTGAGAGTTTTTACTAAAAATGATACTAATAATAATATTAATGATATTATTAATAATAATTTTAAGAATATTAATAATTATAATAATAACAATATTAATAATAATAATCATAATAATAATAAATAAATAAATAAATAAATAACTACCTCAAGGAAGTAGCCCTAACAATAATGCCCAAGTCCGAGTTTGAACTCGCGACATCCCGCTAACCCGATAACATCCTTAACCCGAATCATCATCACTTGTAAAACTTTATAATCCTATAAACTATCATCATTATAATCCTAATCATAATCCTAAACATTTTAATTCCACCATCTTAATCATAACCATTCACAAAATCATATCATAATCATAATCATCTAAACGCTTTGCTATCATCTTCATCATTCATTTACAACCTCGAATCATAATCATTCGGGAATCATATGCGACCATCATTACTAACATAACCATCGACTATCATTATCATGAAGTATCACCATCATACTCATCATCATGCACCATCATCTTCATCCTAACTTGTATCATCATCTAACCCTCGTCATTATAATTTTAACAACATCATCGTCATCCTCCTGGTTTAATATCAATATCACGTATCATTACGGTCCAACAAGAATGCAGGTCCTCGGTTCAACAATTAATATATATACGACCCAATGAAACAAAATGGGTCACGGCCCAAATTAAAAATTTATTCTCAGCCAAAGTACCAAAGAGATCCCACTTCCAATAACACACCTAGCATTCTCACGGCCCCATTTGTAAAGACTTAAAAAAAATTCGGTGTACAATAGAAAACGTGGGGTTCCATCAATTCTTTTCTTGGTGGATTCTTGTTATCAAATAATTATGAAACATATAGTAACAAATATGTCTTATTATTTGCTGTAACCTCATGGTCATCTTCCATTACCCTAAACACCATCACTATCATCTCATAACTAATCCATTAATTGAAAAAAAATTCGGTTCCTTCTTTGACTCCACACGACACAAGGTAGCAAGAAAAGTGACACTAGTGGTTGTAGTTTTTATTGGTTCCACCACTTGTATTATTGAAACGAAATTTGTAAAAGAAAAGGGCCCGGTCTTGGTGGAGTTTGGCATCTAACCAAAAAAAAAGATTAAGAAGCTCATGATATAGTTTGTAGTTGGTTTACTTTCAGTGATTGTGGGGCTCGACTTTTGAAAGGATCGGCAGCATCAAACAATATTCATTCGGCACTTTATCAAAATCATAACATACCTTTAAGTCAAGTGGGGTGTTATTTATTTGATACAAGTCGAGCACTACCTCCTTAAATTGGTCCACATATTATTATTAGTCTTCCATATTAATCTCTGCTTTCAATACAGAAAAACATTCGGTAAGTGTGGTGGTTGTGAAGGTGATTCTTTGCTCAAGAATAGAAGAGAGAAGGATGAGAGAGAGAGAGAGAGAGAGAGGTGATTTAGGTGATGGTTTGTGGCGGGTTGATGTTAATCAGGAGAAGAAACCGGATGTAGTAGCTTGATAGGGTTATTGTGGTGATGGTGGGTTTGTTTACGAAGAAGAAAATTAAGAATGATGGTTAAGGTGAGTTCAAGAAAGAAAATATAAGAGATATAAAAGTAACGTGCTTGAACAGGAAGAAGAAACCGACTTGAGGGCAGCGAATAGCAAGGATTGCAGCAGGTTTTGTGTTTTTCAATGGTGGTTTTAAACAGAAATTATAAGGAAGAAAAGAGAGGAAAATATGGAAGAGAGAGGGATTGTGAGAGAAGGTGGTAGTGTAATTGCTTTCTAACGGAACAGAAACAGAAACTTGTAAATAATAGTAGTGGTATATCGAGCAGTAGCAATTAGCAATAAGTAGTAGTAAATAGATGTTCATTTGGGTTTAATCGAATGGTTTCATCAAAAAAAAATAAAAAAAATAGCAGCAGCAACGATGGTTGGTTGGAAGGTGAAAATGGTTGAAGTAGAAGAAGCTAGAGTGACGGATGGTGGTGTACCAAGGATGAAACATGAATTAAGCAAGTTCAAAGTAAGAGATGGTGGGATTGTTCTTGGTCACAAATAAGAGGGAAGGAACGGGAGAAAGATGATGAAAGAGATGGCGGTTGTGGTGATGGAGATAGGTGGTAGTTTAATGGAGGAAGTGGTGGTTCTTGGTGATCTAACAAAAATAGAAGTAATAAGCAAGTAATCTGGGTTGTACTTTTGATGAGATATTGTAAGGTAGAAGTAATAATAGAAGTGTGGTGCATGCATCTCATCATATATGTATATGCATATTCCCACGTGAAAGGAATATATATATATATATATATATATATATATATATATATATATATATATATATATATATATATATATATACATATATATATATATATAATAAATTATTCAACAAACGTACCACCCTTGACTTTAATTTGCATTTACAGCTCACGATTCTAATCCGTGATATTTCTTGAGATTACCTACACTCCATTGGTTGTCTTTTATTGTGAGTGGGAGACAAAAACCACATCTATAAATATATAATATACTTCTTTCCGTGAATTTAGTAAAAAGAAACCACTCTTACCTCAAGTTAAGAATATAATCATATCACTAATGGAAATAGTTCTAGTTGATTATATCAAAGGTAGTTAAATCATTACATGTAATAACACTTCACATGTTCTGGTATAAAAGATAGTCTGTAGGCCTAATACATTTAAAACTGATATGGAGTAAATGATAATCTTCATGCAAGGGTTGTTACATTTAAGATCTCTTTGCAATTTGTATATGTTTAGAATCAATTGAACTCTATATAATGAATATTCCTACACAACTCAATGAGATGATTATGTTACAATTCAAATGAAAATGCGAATATAGTAAATACAATTAGCCAAAACGTTTTCATATTTTGAAACTTAAGTCATATAATATTTTACTATCGAATTTCAAGTTTCTAGTATATATGTTCGTGAATCGTCGGGAATAATCGGAGGTCAATTGAATATATGAACATCGTTCCAAAATTTTCTAGACTCAACATTACAGACTTTGCTTATCGTGTCAAAAACATATAAAGAGTAAGTTAAATTTTGATCGGAAATTTCTGGGTCGTCACAGTACCTACCCGTTAAAGAAATTTCGTCTCGAAATTTGAGTGAGGTGGTCATGGCTAACAATAAAAATATTTTCATGACGAATATGAGTTGATAAATAGAGTTTATTACTGTTGAGTAACATGGATAAGATAATTCAATTATTCGAAGAGTAGAGTGAAGTTATCACAAAAGAGCGAAATAAAGAAGTAAAGATTCGTCATAGCTTTTGACGTAGTTAGGGTTGAATTCCAGAATTCAAGAGATTTAAAAGAAAATCTTTGAAATCTGGGAGATTTGATTCTTCGACGAATAAGGAGATTAAAATCTCTATAATTAAATGCGATGATCTGTCCCGATTACCACATCTGATATTTCCATTATAAATTTACCTTTTCCGTTCCATTAGTTTTCACCACTTCTATAATCAATTCCCAAATTCAAAAGATTTGAAAATGCTTATTCCAGTTCTGATTCTTATTATTATTCTTACTATTGCAACAATCATTCTCCTTTTCCAATTACCACCGGAGGAATTTGCTTTCTTCTACTTCACCCTTGGGGTTATAGTGTTTTTAATTCTCCCGTGTCTTTATGTTGCGATAAACATTGATATACACGGTTTGTAATTTATGTTATGTTATCGGGCTTTATATTCTCTCTTATATTTCGAAGCTCTATGCTTTTATTTTCTCTTCCCGACTTCAAGTCAAGCGAATAATGGTCCAGAATTTGTAGATATAGAGTTTCGAATAATTATAATGTTCTAAGCAGTAAGGAATGTATTAGCACGATTTGATTTGTCAAATTACCAGAATTCCTGAGGATGAAACTATCAAAAATATACTTTCTTGATATGTTCAGAAGTTAAGCAGAATGAAAGAGTTATGTAACATGACACATGATGATGGTATGATCTACTGTGAATCATCACGTCCCATTAGAAACTCAGCATGACTTACTGTAATATAATCACGTTGGCCAAGCGCCATTATATTATACTAACTCATGCATCAGTTCCTAACACTTCTCCACAATTCGTTCATAATTTATACTTAGATTTTACAGAAGTTTCTAATATAATGAGATACCGAAAACACGAAGAGTTAGATAATTTCGGACAAGAATATTTATGAAAATATCCTCAGAAATATCGAAGATATTTATGATGATATTTTGGAATTTCTAAATTCGAAAGTTGCTGAAGAAAAATTTTCCGCAAGATTTTAACATGAATTCGGAGAAAGGTATTCTCCAAAGATTTCATTGGATCCAGAATTATTTGGATTCTTTGAATATGGGGTTTGGTCCTTGTATTTATCCTTGGTCTCCTTCATGGTTAGCTCAATCCGTTTTTCAGTACCAAATTTTCTATCGAGCGTTCCCAACACTCCATTCTTCATCATCAAACTTTTTGGCCATTTATACCATCTACAATTTTACTGTTTCCTCTGCATTTAATGCAGATATATCTGAATCGTCGGTTATCAATCCGAGGTGGTTTCAGGAGAATGGTGTTTTTAGATGATTAAACGCTTATGGTAATATTGTGGAATATGAAAGGTTCCCCGGTAACAATAAAGAGCACGCATATATATCAAAGTTATAATAAGATTGTTTCGAACGAAATGTCGATGTTGATTATGCTAGAGCTGTGACAAAATTTGAAATTTTTAAAGGAATTATCAAGTTATTTTGGGTAATAATAACACTAAAGGAATTGGCACTGCTACAGGTTAAATGTTCATTCAATTTCTGAGATTTTTTCAGGTACATAACTATGTGCATCAATCTCTTCTTCAGTAGATGGAGTGCTGTTGGTTTATCCTCTCGATTGAAGTGTTTTCAAGAATTATGAAATGTTTGAACGCAGATTGGAATCGTTAAGATACAAATGAGGTTTAGGATGAAATCAAGTGGCAGACTTGAAGAATTGTTTAGTTTCATATGTTATATTCAATATTTTAATTCATTTTAATTGTCCAATGTTATTAGTCTACAGTCGATAGTCCAATAATTCATATATAATTTAATATATAATATTCGAATTAATTAATACGTATCGTGACCCGTGTACATGTCTCAGACTAGATCACAACTCAAACTATATATATTATTTTAGAATCAACCTCAACCCTGTATAGAGAACTCGATCATTACTGCATATAGAGTGTCTATGGTGATTCCAAATAATATATATATATATATATATATATATATATATATATATATATATATATATATATATATATATATATATATATATGCGTCGATATGATATGTCAAAACCTTGTATACGTGTCCCGATATTAAAAGTGCGTAAAATAAATAACAGAAAATAAATGACGATAAATAAAGTGCGTAAAGTAAATAACAGAAATTAAATGACGATAAATAAAATTGCGAGAATTAAAATTGCGATAAAATAAATTGCGATAATTAAATTACGATAATTAAAATGTAATACGGAATTAACAGTTAGCTAGAAACAGTTAGCTAGGATTTTGTTAGCGTGGATTCTTAACAAAATTTCTCATAGTTAATTTGTTTGTTTCTAACAAATTTTTATTTTTGTCCAATGTTTTCTTCATTATGCCACTTGTTGGATTCTGGTAAATCAAAATCCAAATATGAAATTGAATGAAAATAGTTATTCTGCGGTGAACAGATTCGTATATCTGTGGATGTAGGTTGGATAGTAAATGACTGTTGAATCAGATGGAAAGAATGTACAGTGTAACTTATTAATGTGAAATCTAAATATTCTTCGGGTATTACCTACCCGTTAAAATATTTTCACCATTAACAGTTTGTACGAAAGAATTTTTAATTATAATCTTTATGAAAATATACTTGTATATATATATTTTCTTCAGATGCAATCATGGATTTAATGAGTTAATATGATATTAAACTCATTTGATTTACCGTTAGAACGAGAATATATAATCTCTAAAGCATTAAGGATTATATAATCGCTATGTTGAACGAAGATAAATAATGTAGAATGATACGTAGAACGATGATTATACTCGAGGTACAGAATGAGATGTTGAAGCATGGATTGTTGATGGTACTGGTGCTGTTATTGATGGTACTGTAGATACTGGTGATGTTGCTGAAGCTGGTACATTTTGCACCATACTCTCCAAATTGATTACTCGAGCGCGAAGTTCGTTGACTTCTTCCATTATTCCGGAGTGATTGTCGGTTGGAACGAGCGGATGAATAAGGTTTAGAATTTGAGATAGTATTTAATCGTGATGAGATACTCTAGAAATGAGAGAGAAAATGGTGTTTCGAATAGGTTCACCGGTAAGTGCTTCAGGTTCATCGCCAAGAGGTGATTTCGGTTGATGGAAAGGATCACCTTATTCTTGTCTTCATTGATTAAGTCGACTACGAACTCATCAGATAAATTGGGGATGAATGATTGGTTGATTCATTCTAGCGATGCATGCTTTCGGAGCTCAGGTGAACATCTATGTCGAAATAACTGTCAAAATAACTATCGGAATAGCTATCGAAATCTGAGGGACTCGAACTGGTTGAGGGATTCATCTTGTATGATCAGATGAAGGATTTTCAATAAGAAATAGATTATAGGATGTAGATTAGTATCCTGCAATACATAATTTACATATGCATATAAAATACTGAAATCTCATCAATTACGGAGGACTCTACGGAATCTATCAGGCAAGGTCTACAATAACAGATACGCTAAGATATGAATTATCAGATACGCTAAGATATGAATTTTGTCTATACACGATTCATGCAATCAATGCAGTAAGATGTGTCTAGACTAAGAATGATAAGCAAATAATTTTCGACACGAAATGATAAGCAAAACTTTTGACATGCAGACACGGTCAAAGTCCGGACTCACTAATGCATCTAAACAACTATCAGTTAGACACACTAATGCAAGACCTGATTCGCTAAGACCACCGCTCTGATACCAACTGAAAGGACCCGTCCTAATCCATCTAGACGAAGTCACCAACAACTGGTTCCATTGCGATGATCGACTCCAAATACTGTCTTTAAAATGAGCAAATGCACAGCGGAATATTTCTTTCATACCTGAGAATAAACAAGCTTTCAAGTGTCAACCAAAAGGTTGGTGAGTTCATTAGTTTAACATAAATAATCATTTTAATAGCCCACAAGATTTTCACTTCTCATAAATATACGTCCCATGCATAGAGACAAAAATAATCATTCATATGGATTGAACACCTGGTAACCGACATTCACAATATGCATATAAGAATATCCCCATCATTCCGGGATCCTCCTTCGGACATGATATAAATTTTGAAGTACTAAAGCATCTGGTACTTTGGATGGGGCTTGTTGGGCCCGATAGATCTATCTTTAGAGTTCGCGTTAATTAGGGTGTCTGTTCCCTAATTCTTAGATTACCAGACTAAAAGGGGCATATTCAATTTTGATCATTCAACCATATAATGTAGTTTCGATTACTTGTGTCTATTTCGTAAAACAGTTATAAAAGTTGCGCATGTATTCTCAGCCCAAAAATGTAAAAGGTAAAAAGGTAAATGAAAACTCACCATACTGTATTTTGTAGTAAAAATACATATAACGACATTGAACAAGTGTAGGGTTGGCCTCGGATTCACGAACCTATATCATTTGTATATATATTAATACACATAAAATAGTAATCGAACAGGTTTATATATTATTAGTGGTTTAATTGTTATTTTAATTAGGTTTTTCATTAATAACCTTATTAATTATATTTATTAATATTTATCATAAAAGTATTAATATAGTTATGTTATGTGTATTAAATATTGTTTTATATAACTAATAGTTATTTGATAAAATAATATTGATAATAATAATAAATAAAAGTTGTTTTATTTTTACAATAATAATAATATTAGCTATTATGATAATAATATTGATAATATAAAAATAATAATATTAATGTCAAAATAATAATAATGATAGTAATAATAATAATTTTGATAAAAATGATAACTTCTCTAGTAATGATAATGATAATAATAATAGTAAAAATGATACTTTTAATATAATTGAGAGTTTTTTACTAAAAATGATACTAATAATAATATTAATGATATTATTAATAATAATTTTAAGAATATTAATAATTATAATAATAACAATATTAATAATAATAATCATAATAATAATAAATAAATAAATAACTACCTCAAGGAAGTAGCCCTAACAATAATGCCCAAGTCCGAGTTTGAACTCGCGACGTCCCGCTAACCCGATAACATCCTTAACCCGAATCATCATCACTTGTAAAACTTTATAATCCTATTAAACTATCATCATTATAATCCTAATCATAATCCTAAACATTTTAATTCCACCATCTTAATCATAACCATTCACAAAATCATATCATAATCATAATCATCTAAACGCTTTGCTATCATCTTCATCATTCATTTACAACCTCGAATCATAATCATTCGGGAATCATATGCGACCATCATTACTAACATAACCATCGACTATCATTATCATGAAGTATCACCATCATACTCATCATCATGCACCATCATCTTCATCCTAACTTGTATCATCATCTAACCCTCGTCATTATAATTTTAACAACATCATCGTCATCCTCCTGGTTTAATATCAACATCACGTATCATTACGGTCCAACAAGAATGCAGGTCCTCGGTTCAACAATTAATATATATACGACCCAATGAAACAAAATGGGTCACGACCCAAATTAAAAATTTATTCTCAGCCAAAGTACCAAAGAGATCCCACTTCCAATAACACACCTAGCATTCTCACGGCCCCATTTGTAAAGACTTAAAAAAAAAATTTGGTGTACAATAGAAAACGTGGGGTTTCATCAATTCTTTTCTTGGTGGATTCTTGTTATCAAATAATTATGAAACATATAGTAACAAATATGTCTTATTATTTGCTGTAACCTCATGGTCATCTTCCATTACCCTAAACACCATCACTATCATCTCATAACTAATCCATTAATTAAAAAAAAAATTCGGTTCCTTCTTTGACTCCACACGACACAAGGTAGCAAGAAAAGTGACACTAGTGGTTGTAGTTTTTATTGGTTCCACCACTTGTATTATTGAAACGAAATTTGTAAAAGAAAAGGGCCCGGTCTTGGTGGAGTTTGGCATCTAACCAAAAAAAAAGATTAAGAAGCTCATGATATAGTTTGTAGTTGGTTTACTTTCAGTGATTGTGGGGCTCGACTTTTGAAAGGATCGGCAGCATCAAACAATATTCATTCGGCACTTTATCAAAATCATAACATACCTTTAAGTCAAGTGGGGTGTTATTTATTTGATACAAGTCGAGCACTACCTCCTTAAATTGGTCCACATATTATTATTAGTCTTCCATATTAATCTCTGCTTTCAATACAGAAAAACATTCGGTAAGTGTGGTGGTTGTGAAGGTGATTCTTTGCTCAAGAATAGAAGAGAGAAGGATGAGAGAGAGAGAGAGGTGATTTAGGTGATGGTTTGTGGCGGGTTGATGTTAATCAGGAGAAGAAACCGGATGTAGTAGCTTGATAGGGTTATTGTGGTGATGGTGGGTTTGTTTACGAAGAAGAAAATTAAGAATGATGGTTAAGGTGAGTTCAAGAAAGAAAATATAAGAGATATAAAAGTAACGTGCTTGGACAGGAAGAAGAAACCGACTTGAGGGTAGCGAATAGCAAGGATTGCAGTAGGTTTTGTGTTTTTCAATGGTGGTTTTAAACAGAAATTATAAGGAAGAAAAGAGAGGAAAATATGGAAGAGAGAGGGATTGTGAGTGAAGGTGGTGGTGTAATTGCTTTCTAACGGAACAGAAACAGAAACTTGTAAATAATAGTAGTGGTATATCGAGCAGTAGCAATTAGCAATAAGTAGTAGTAAATAGATGTTCATTTGGGTTTAATCGAATGGTTTCATCAAAAAAAAAAATTTTGCAGCAGCAACGATGGTTGGTTGGAAGGTGAAAATGGTTGAAGTAGAAGAAGCTAGAGTGACGGATGGTGGTGTACCAAGGATGAAACATGAATTAAGCAAGTTCAAAGTAAGAGATGGTGGGATTGTTCTTGGTCACAAATAAGAGGGAAGGAACAGGAGAAAGATGATGAAAGAGATGGCGGTTGTGGTGATGGAGATAGGTGGTAGTTTAATGGAGGAAGTGGTGGTTCTTGGTGATCTAACAAAAATAGAAGTAATAAGCAAGTAATCTGGGTTGTACTTTTGATGAGATATTGTAAGGTAGAAGTAATAATAGAAGTGTGGTGCATGCATCTCATCATATATGTATATGCATATTCCCACGTGAAAGGAAAATATATATATATATATATATATATATATATATATATATATATATATATATATATATATATATATATATATATATATATATATATATATATATATATATATATATATATATATATATAATAAATTATTCAACAAACGTACCACCCTTGACTTTAATTTGCATTTACAGCTCACGATTCTAATCCGTGATATTTCTTGAGATTACCTACACTCCATTGGTTGTCTTTTATTGTGAGTGGGAGACAAAAACCACATCTATAAATATATAATATACTTCTTTCCGTGAATTTAGTAAAAAGAAACCACTCTTACCTCAAGTTAAGAATATAATCATATCACTAATGGAAATAGTTCTAGTTGATTATATCAAAGGTAGTTAAATCATTACATGTAATAACACTTCACATGTTCTGGTATAAAAGATAGTCTGTAGGCCTAATACATTTAAAACTGATATGGAGTAAATGATAATCTTCATGCAAGGGTTGTTACATTTAAGATCTCTTTGCAATTTGTATATGTTTAGAATCAATTGAACTCTATATAATGAATTTTTCTACACAACTCAATGAGATGATTATGTTGCAATTCAAATGAAAATGCGAATATAGTAAATACGATTAGCCAAAACGTTTTCATATTTTGAAACTTAAGTCATATAATATTTTACTATCGAATTTCAAGTTTCTAGTATATATGTTCGTGAATCGTCGGGAATAATCGGAGGTCAATTGAATATATGAACATCGTTCCAAAATTTTCTAGACTCAACATTACAGACTTTGCTTATCGTGTCAAAAACATATAAAGAGTAAGTTAAATTTTGATCGGAAATTTCTGGGTCGTCACATACATCATAGCATATTAGTGATATGAATTAACCAAGTAGTACATACTAGTTGAGATTCACACATAATTGCTTAGTATGACAAGATTTATTATTGTTCCAAATCATATATGTATATAAGGTATACATATATAATTCTTCAAGAAGAATGAGTCAATGCATCTTAACTCATTATTACTAATATTCCTTGGTATCTATGGGCGTATGATGTTGATATCCGAGGTACCGAGTGTGATGTTGAGGCGTGGGATGCGGATGTTGTTGTTGATGAAGTTGATGTTGTTGGTGGTGATGTTGATGGTATTGGTGGTACTGGTTATGCTGCTGGTGCTGCTGCTGGTGTTCGTAGGTTTCACACCATATTCTCCAGAGCCTCTACTCGAGCGCGAAGCTCGTTGACTTCTTCTACTATTCCGGGATGATTGGCGGTTGGAACAAGGGGGTGAATAAGATCAAATCTTCGATATTATATATTCGTGACGGGATACCCTGGAAAGAAGATAGAAAATGGTGTTCCGAACTGGTTCGCCGGTAAGTGCTTCAGGTTCTTCGCCAAGAGGTGAATTTGATTGGTGAAAGGGATCACCTTCTTCTTGCCTCCATTGATTGAGTCGGCTACGAACCCATCCCCAATTCATCCAGAATAGATGATAGCTGATTGGTTCGTTTGTTCCGGTTACGCTGCCGTTGGAGCTCGAGGAGTTCGAGAAATTCATATTATGTGTTTGGAATAGGGTTTGATATGAAATAGGTATTGAATACTGAATGATATATTCGTCTCCTTGAATACATATTTATAGCAAAAAGATATCCGTGATTTTCGGAGGAAATTTAGGAAAAGTGGTAGACAAGGTCTATTGGTATAGATATGATAAGATATGATTTGTCTATACTCCAATAATGGCAGTATGACGTGTCGAGATTATAAAATGATAAGTATGTAATCTAATAATCTTTCGATTAAAGACTTTCAATTCGTATACTGTGATAATCCAATGACATTTTCCGATTCGCAAACCGATGCATATAGGTATAAGGCATATAGGTACGTGATATAACAGGGAGTTATATACGTTTGAGTTTGAATAGTAACAATTATACGAGTTTCAAAATCATGGATAATATTTCATGTAATACATATGTAATACACAAAACCATGATAGATGACATAGGAATGTCAAGAATTTCAGAAATCATGGTGTCTCATTTAAATGCGGTGGCGTAATTGGATAATACTTAGGAAAGTGAGCAGAGTTCTTAGGTTGGCTCGGCATTCTAAGATAAGTAAAGTTTCTAAAGTATAGTGTAGCATTTAACAGTTAAAGGCAACAAGTAAAGGCACTACGGTCAAGGAAAGTTGTAGTCCTACATTGCTAAGGTACCTAATTGTATAAGGCACACATAAAATGCAATCCTGGTTCTCTACAACAACCTGCTCTGATACCAATCTGTCACACCCTCAGTTAGGGCCTGGGGTATTTGTGACTAATTATATCAAATCACAGTTGTACAAACGAGAACGACTCTGTATGAGACATTTTATTGAGTTTTGCAGCGGAAGATAAATAGATTACATTGTATTTAGAACATTAAATGTCTTTAATTGATATGATATGTAATGAAGACTCCAAGCATAGCAAGCAATCATCATCAAAGCAGCAGATATACAGCGGAAGCAATACTTAAGTATTTGAGAATAAACATGCTTAAAAAGGTCAACACGAGGTTGAGTGAGTTCATAGGTTTGTCATAAGTAGATCACTCAGATCCAGTCAAGTTGATCTCCCGCAGGATCAAAAGTTATGCCAGTGCGTGATATTTAGACTAAACGTTGTTTGCCCCGTGACAAGTTGTTCTGTCCTTGTCGTTTAATTTCATTATTAAGTAATACATAGACTTAGTCAAATGTATCGGGGACGTTACTCCCGATAGGCCTATCCCCAATAATTAAGAATGCCGCAGCAATTAAAAATATCACTGTAGGGAGTTAGTCGGACATAGCCGGGTATAGCATAGTTTAATAGTTGGTACTGATATTTAGGCTAGACTTTCAAGTTTACCCCGTACAAGTTATCGTTTATACTTGTCGGTTGGGGACTTGCTGGTCATAGCCCAACATATCACAGTTTAATAGTTGGTACTGATATTTAGACTAGACTTTCAAGTTTGCCCCGTACAAGTAATCGTTTATACTTGTCAGTTGGGGACTTGCTGGTCATAGCCCAACATATCACAGTTTAATATTTGATACGTGTAAAACAGTTATAAAAGTTGCGCATGTATTCTCAGTCCAAAAATATATAAAAAGGGAGCAGATGAACTCACGAAAAATCAGTTTTAGTATTTGTATTCATTTCATAAAAACAGTTATAAAAGTAGCGCATATATTCTCAGCCCAAAAATGTAAAGAGTAAAAGGGATCATATGAAACTCACACTAAATAGCAGTTGAAGTATTCCACGCAAGAAGGAAAGTAAAGCAAGTAAGTGATCTGGATATCAACCTTGAGGTATAACGTTTGATTAGTTAATGTCTAACTTGACATAAAGTATGTTTATTAATATAGCAACTATATTGACAGTGACGGTTTTCGAGAAAAGTTCCTATTTCTCAAAAGTTTCTATTTTTGGAAACCTACTATTTATGAAAAACTTCCACTTATAGTAAGTTTCTAGTTTAAGAATGTTCAGGTTATAATTCTTAACAAAGATGTTGTACAATCTCGCCCAAACTTCGTCGCTAACATGCAAGTCACTCGAATGATCTATTGTTACCGAGCGGCCCAGGATCTCTTGACCAGAATCTAAGTCTTGGCATTCGAGATCCACAAGCGTCCCATAATGGTAACAAGGATCACCCTAGGCCACAAGTAGCGGTGATGTTTGTAGTCTTTGTACGCTATCTTTAATTATAACCTTCACGTTAGGTGCGTATATACATATATATATATATATATATATATATTTATTAATTCGATTTTAATTATAACTCCTATATATTAATTCATAAAAATACTTTTATAATTTTTAGTAACATATATTACTAATTATAACATGTTATTTATTTTAATTTTAATTGCATATAATATATAACATTATTTACATGTTTCGGTAAACAAAATAAACCGAAGTAAATAGTAAAAATTAAAAAGTAAAAAGTAAGAAAAGAATACTTACTAGTAGTAATTCTTCAAAGAGAGAATGAGAAAAATTTTGGTGTGAGTTTGAATGAGAAATGAGGGGTATTTATACTTGAAAAAATTAGGTAAAAAGAATAAAATAATTAAAAGAAAAGGAAATATTTTAATTTTTAATAGGATTTTAAAATATAAAAGTATTAAATGTTATGTCATGGGATAATGCACAAAATAAAATAATAAAAGTAGTTTTCCATTATAATTTTTAATTAAAAAGTAATTTATTTATTTATTTATTTATTTTATTAAAAAAATCATTTATTTTAAGGATTTTTTATATATATATTATTTTTTTAAAATAAACAAATTGATTTACTACTTTTCCAAGAATATTTGTCAATATTTTTTTTATTCATAATAACAATACTGATAATAAAGATATTAATTATTGATATCTTGTTTAAAAAGGATATCAATAATAATAATATTAATATATCAAATTAATGCGTAATTATTTACAAATAATTGTTCGTGAATCGTCGGAATTAGTCGAGGTTAAATGAAATCATATAAAGATTTTTGTTTAAATTTTGCCGAAAATTTACGGGTTGTCACAAAAAACAAAAATAAGGTTATGCATCTAGAGAAATATAAAAGCGGCTAAAAATACTCGAACAATAAAACAATGATGTTATAAAAGCAGCAACGTTTTGTAGCTAGTGGTGAGATAGAAGCCCCAACATGATTCTCAATAAAAACAAGTATCGTAGTGGTATTTAATCACGCACAACAAATCACATCTAAAGGTATTACTTACCGTAAGATCTAAAATTTGCAAAATTCACCTTTAAAAATTGTAAAATGTCATTTTCGGCATCTAAACTGCTTTGAACAGAGGAAATCCTTAAGGAATTCTTGCTCATAACGCCGTTTTTCTAATTATCTTGGGAAAAATGGCGTAATCTGTAATTGAAAATTTTTCGAAAAATTCTCCAAATATTTTGCCCGATTTTGTGGGGAATGTAAGGACTTCAAATATGTGTTTTGTGACCATTAGTTATCATCAAAACGAAACTAAACTCTCATATATTCACATTCAATATGAAATTTAGAAACAAAAACAAAAATAAGGTTAAGAATCTAGAGAAATAAAAAAGCGGCTAAAAATACTCGAACAATAAAACCAAGACCTTATAAAAGAAGCAGCGTTTTGTAGCTAGTGGTGAGATAGTAGTTCCAACATGATTCTCGATGTACCTAAATACAATATTAAATAAAAACAAGTACCATAGTGGTATTTAAACAGGCACATTAATTCACATGTGAAGGTATTACTTATCGTAAGATCTAAAAGTGCAAAATTCACCTTTAAAAATACTAAAATTTCATTTTTGGCATCTAAATTGCTTCGAACGGAGGAACGCCTTAAAGAAGTATTGCTCGTAGCGCCGTTTTCGAGTTATCTTGAGAAAATGAGCCTAATCTGAAATTGAAAACTTTTCGGAAAATTCTCCACAAAATTTTGCTCGATTTTGTGCGGAATGTAGTGACTTCAAATATGTATTTCGTGGCCATTAATTATCATCAAAACGAAACTGCACTCTCATATATTCGCATTCAATATGAAAGTTAGAAATAAAAACAAAAATAAGATTATGAATCTAGAGAAATATAAAAGCGGCTAAAAATACTCGAACAATAAAACAAAGACGTTATAAAAGCAGAAACGTTTTCTAGCTAGTGGTGAGATAGTAGCCCCAAAATGATTCTCGATGTACCTGAATACAATATTAAATAAAAATAAGTATCATAGTGGTATTTAAACAGGCACAAAAATTCACATGTAAAGGTATTACATATCGTAAGATCTAAAAGTGCAAAATTTACCTTTAAAAATTGTAAAATGTCATTTTCGGCATCTAAACTGCTTCGAACGGAGGAAATCCTTAAAGAAGTCTTGCTCATAGCGCCGTTATCTAGTTATCTTGCGAAATAGGACCTAATCTGCAAATGAAAATTTTTCAGCTAATTCTCCAAAAAATTTGCCCGATTTTGTGGGGAATGTAAGGACTTCAAATATGTGTTTCGCGACCATTAATTATCATCAAAATAAAACTACACTCTCATATATTCGCATTCAATAAGAAATTAGAAAAAAAAACAAAAATAAGGTTACGAATCTAGTGAAATAAAAAAGTGGCTAAAAATACTCGAACAATAAAACCAAAACCTTATAAAAGCAGCAGCGTTTTGTAGCTAGTGATAAGATAGTATCCCCTACATGATTCTCGATGTACCTAAATACAATATTAAGTATAAACAAATATCATAATGGTATTTAAACAGGAACAACAATTCACATGTGAACGTATAACTTATCGTAAGATATAAAAGTGCAAAATTCACCTTTAAAAATAGTAAAATGTCATTTTTTGCATCTAAACTGCTTCGAGCGGAGGAAAGCCTTAGGGAAGTCTTTCTCGTAGTGACGTGTTCTAGTTATCTTGAGAAAAATGGGCCTAATCTGCAATTGAAAACTTTTGAAAAATTCTCCATAAAATTTTGCTCGATTTTGTGGGGAATGTATTGAGTTCAAATATGTGTTTCACGGCCATTAATTATCATCAAAACAAAACTACATTCTCATATATTCGCATTTAATATGAATTTTATAAACAAAAACAAAAATAAGGTTATGAATCTAGTGAAATATAAAAGCGGCTAAAAATACTCGAAAAATAAAACAAAGACGTTATAAGAGCAACAATGTTTTGAAGCTAGTGGTGAGATAGTAGCCCCAACATGATTCTCGATGTACCTAAATACAATATTAAATATAAACAAGTATGATAGTGGTATTTAATCAGGTACAACAATTCACATATGAAGGTACTACTTACCGTAAGATCTAAAAGTGCAAAATTCACCTTTAAATATTGTAAAATTTTATTTTTGGCATCTAAACTGGTTCGAACGGAGAAAAGCCTTAAGGAAGTCTTGCTCGTAGCACCGTTTTCTAGTTATCTTGCGAAAATGGGCTCAATCTGCAATGGAAAATTTTTCAAAAAATACCCCACAAAAGTTTGCCCGATTTTGTGGGGAATGTAAGGACTTCAAATATGTGTTTTGCACAAATAAATTATCATCAAAATGAAACTACACTCTCATATATTCGCATTCAATATGAAATTTTGAAACCAAAACTAAAATAAGGTTACGAATCTAGAGAAATAAAAAAGCGGCAAAAAATACTCGAACAATAAAACAAAGACGTTATAAAAGCAACAACGTTTTGTAGCTAGTGGTGAGATAGCAGCCCCAACATGATTCTCATTGTACATAAATACAATATTAAATTAAAACAAGTATCATAGATTATTTAAAAAGGCACAAAAATTCACATGTGAAGGTATTACTTACCGTAAGATCTACAACTGCAAAATTCACCTTTAAAAATTGTAAAATATCATTTTCGGCATATAAACTGCTTCGAACGAAGTAAAACCTTAAGAAAGTCTTGCTCGTAGCGTCATTTTCTAGTTTTCTTTCAAAAATGGGCCTAATCTGCAATGGAAAATTTTTAGGAAAATTTTTTACAAAATTTTGCCCGATTTTGTGGGGAATGCAGGGACTTCAAATATGTGTTTCGCGACCATTAATTATTATCAAAACGAAACTACACTCTCATATATTCGCATTCAATATGAAATTTAGAAACAAAAACAAAAATAAGGTGACGAATCTAGTGAAATGAAAAAGCGGCTAAAATTACTCGAACAATAAAACCAAGACCTTATAAAAGCATCAGCGTTTTGTACCTAGTGTTGAGATAGTAGCCCCAACATGATTCTCGATGTACCTAAATACAATATTAAATAAAAACAAGTATCATAGTGGTATTTAAACAGGCACAACAATTCACATATGAAGGTATTACTTATCGTAAGATTTAAAATTTCAAAATTCACCTTTAAAAATAGTAAAATATCATTTTCGGCATATAAACTGCTTCGAGTGGAGGAAAGCCTTAAGGAAGTCTTGCGCGTAGCACCGTTTTCTAGTTATCTTGAGAAAATGGGCCTAGTCTGCAATTGAAAAGTTTTCGAAAAATTCTCCACAAAATTTTGCCAAATTTTGTGGGGAATGTAGGGACTTTAAATATGTGTTTTGCGGCCATTAATTATTATCAAAATGAAGCTACACTCTCATATATTCGCATTCAATATGAAATTTTGAAATGAAAACAAAAATAAGGTTATGAATCTAAAAAAATATAAAAGAGTCTAAAAATACTCGAACAATAAAACAAAGACGTTATAAAAGCAACAACATTTTTTTGCTAGTGGTGAGACAGTAGCCCCAACATGATTCTTGATGTACCTAAATACAATATTAAATAAAAACAAGTATCGTAGTGGTATTTAAACAGGCACAAAAATTCACATGTGAAGGTATTACTTACCGTAAGATCTAAAAGTGCAAAATTCACCTTTAAAAAAAGTAAAATGTCATTTTCGGCATCTAAACTGCTTTGAGCGGAGGAAAGCCTTAAGGAAGTCTTGCTCGTAGCGCCGTTTTCTAGTTATCTTGAGAAAAATAGGCCTAATCTGCAATTGAAAAGTTTTAGGAAAATTCTCCACAAAATTTTGATCGATTTTATGGGGAATGTAGTGACTTCAAATATGAGTTTAGCGGCCATTAATTATCATAAAAAAAAACTCATATATTCGCATTCAATATGAAATTAAGAAACAAAAACAAAAATAAGGTTATGAATCTAAAGAAATATAAAAGCGGCTAAAAATACTCGAACAATAAAACAATGACGTTATAAAAGCAACAACGTTTTGTAGCTTGTGTTGAGATAGTAGTCCCAACATGATTCTCAATGTACCTAAATACAATATTAAATTAAAACAAGTATCATAGTGGTATTTAAACAGGCACAACAATTCACATGTGAAAGTATTACTTATTGTAAGATCTTAAAGTGCAAAATTCACCTTTAAAAATAGTAAAATATCATTTTCGGCATATAAACTGCTTCGAGCGAAGGAAAGCCTTAAGGAAGTCTTATTTGTAGCGCCGTTTTCTAGCTATCTTGTGAAAATGGGCGTAATCTTCAATTGAAAATGTTTAAGAAAATTCTCCACAAAATTTTGCCCGATTTTGTGGGGAATGTAGGGACTACAAATATGTGTTTCGCGATCATTAATTATTATCAAAACGAAACTACACTCTCATATATTCGCATTCAATATGAAATTTAGAAACAAAACCAAAAATAAGGTTATGAGTCTAGAAAAATAAAAAAGCGGCTAGAATACTCGAACAATAAAACCAAGACGTTATAAAAGCAGCAACATTTTGTAGCTAGTGGTGAGATAGTAGTCTCAACATGATTCCCGATGTACCAAAATACAATATAAAATAAAAACAAGTATCATAGTGGTATTTAAACAGGCACGACAATTCACATGTGAAGGTATTACTTATAGTAAGATCTTAAAGTGCAAAATTCACCTTTAAAAATAGTAAAATATCATTTTCGGTAAATAAACTACTTCGAGCGGAGGAAAGCCTTAAGGAAGTCTTGCTCGTAGCGTCGTTTTCTAGTTATCTTGAGAAAATTGGCCTAGTATGCAATTGAAAAGTTTTCAAAAAATTCTCCACAAAATTTTGCTCGATTTTGTGGGGAATATAGTGACTTCAACTATATGTTTCGCGGCCATTAATTATCATCAAAATGAAACTACATTCTCATATATTCAAATTCAATATGAAATTTAGAAACAAAAACAAAAATAAGGTTACGAATCTAGAGAAATATAAAAGCGGCTAAAAATACTCGAACAATAAAATAAAGACGTTATAAAAGCAACAACATTTTGTAGCTAGTGGTGAGATAGTAGCCCAATATGATTCTCGATGTACCTAAATGCAATATTAAATAAAAACAAGTATCATAGTGGTATTTAACACGCACAAAAATTCACATGTGAAGGTATTACTTATCGTAAGATCTAATAGTGCAAACTTCACCTTTAAAAATAGTAAAATGTCATTTTCGGCATCTAAACTGCTTCGAACGGAGGAAATTCTTAAGGGAGTCTTGCTCATAGCGTCGTTTATGGGCTTAATCTGCAATTGAAAATTTTTCGAAAAATTCTTCACAAAATTTTGCCCGATTTTGTGGGGAATGTAAGGACTTTAAATATGTGTTTCGCGGCCATTAATTATTATCAAAACGAAGCTACACTCTCATATATTCGCATTCAATATGAAATTTTGAAACGAAAACAAAAATAAGGTTATGAATCTAGAAAAATATAAAAGAGTCTAAAAATACTCGAACAATAAAACAAAGACGTTATAAAAGCAACAACATTTTTTTTGCTAGTGTTGAGACAGTAGCCCCAACATGATTCTCGATGTACCTAAATACAATATTAAATAAAAACAAGTATCGTAGTGGTATTTAAATAGGCACAAAAATTCACATGTGAAGGTATTACATACCGTAAGATCTAAAAGTGCAAAATTCACCTTTAAAAAAAGTAAAATATCATTTTCGGCATCTAAACTGCTTTGAGCGGAGGAAAGCCTTAAGGAAGTCTTGCTTGTAGCGCCGTTTTCTAGTTATCTTGAGAAAAATAGGCCTAATCTGCAATTGAAAAGTTTTAGGAAAATTCTCCACAAAATTTTGCTCGATTTTGTGGGGAATGTAGTGACTTCAAATATGAGTTTAGCGGTCATTAATTATCATAAAAAAAACTCATATATTCGCATTCAATATGAAATTAAGAAACAAAAACAAAAATAAGGTTATGAATCTAAAGAAATATAAAAGCGGCTAAAAATACTCGAACAATAAAACAAAGACGTTATAAAAGCAACAACGTTTTGTAGCTTGTGTTGAGATAGTAGTCCCAACATGATTCTCAATGTATCTAAATACAATATTAAATTAAAACAAGTATCATAGTGGTATTTAAACAGGCACAACATTTCACATGTGAAGGTATTACTTATTGTAAGATCTTAAAGTGCAAAATTCACCTTTAAAAATAGTAAAATATTATTTTCGGCATATAAACTGCTTCGAGCGAAGGAAAGCCTTAAGGAAGTCTTATTTGTAGCGTCGTTTTCTAGCTATCTTGTGAAAATGGGCGTAATCTGCAATTGAAAATGTTTAAGAAAATTCTCCACAAAATTTTGCCCGATTTTGTGGGGAATGTAGGGACTACAAATATGTGTTTCGCGACCATTAATTATCATCAAAACGAAACTACACTCTCATATATTCGCATTCAATATGATATTTAAAAACAAAAACAAAAATAAGGTTATGAGTCTAGAGAAATAAAAAAGCGGCTAAAATACTCGAACAATAAAACCAAGACGCTATAAAAGCAGCAACGTTTTGTAGCTAGTGGTGAGATAGTAGTCTCAACATGATTCCCGATGTACCAAAATACAATATAAAATAAAAACAAGTATCATAGTGGTATTTAAACAGGCACAACAATTCACATGTGAAGGTATTACTTATAGTAAGATCTTAAAGTGCAAAATTTACCTTTAAAAATAGTAAAATATCATTTTCGGCAAATAAACTACTTTGAGCGGAGGAAAGCCTTAAGGAAGTCTTGCTCGTAGCATCGTTTTCTAGTTATCTTGAGAAAATGGGCCTAGTCTGCAATTGAAAAGTTTTCGGAAAATTCTCCACAAAATTTTGCTCGATTTTGTGGGGAATGTAGTGACTTCAAATATGTGTTTCACGGCCATTAATTATCATCAAAACGAAACTACATTCTCATATATTTGCATTCAATATGAAATTTTGAAACGAAAACAAAAATAAGGTTATGAATCTAGAGAAATATAAAAGCGGATAAAAATACTCGAACAATAAAACAAAGACGTTATAAAAGCAACAACATTTTTTAGCTAGTGGTGAGATAGTAGCCCCAACATGATTCTCGATGTACTTAAATACAATATTAAATAAAAACAAGTAGCATAATGATATTTAAACATGCACAAAAATTCGCATGTGAAGGTATTACTTACCGTAAGATGTAAAAAAGTGCAAAATTCACCTTTAAAAATAGTAAAATGTCATATTCCGCATCTAAACTGCTTCGAGCGGAGGAAAGCCTTAAGGAAGTCTTGCTCGTAGCGCCGTTTTCTAGTTATCTTGAGAAAATAGGCCTAATCTGCAATTGAAAAGTTTTCGGATAATTCTCCACAAAATTTGCTCGATATTGTGGGGAATGTAGTGACTTCAAATATGTGTTTCGCGGCCATTAATTATCATTAAAATAAAACTACACTCTCATATATTCAAATTCAATATGAAATTTAGAAACAAAAACAAAAATAAGGTTATGAATCTAGAGAAATATAAAAGCGGCTAAAAATACTCGAACAATAAAACAAAGACGTTATAAAAGCAACAACGTTTTATAGCTAGCGGTGAGATAGTAGTCCCAACATGATTCTCGATGTACCTAAATACAATATTAAATAAAAACAAGTATCATAGTGGTATTTAAAATGGCACAACAATTCACATGTGAAGGTATTACTTATCGTAAGATCTTAAAGTGCAAATTTCACCTTTAAAAATAGTAAAATATCATTTTTGGCATATAAACTGCTTCGAGAGGAGAAAAGTTTTAAGGAAGTCTTGCTCGTAGTGCCGTTTTCTAGTTATCTCGAGAAAATGGGCCTAGTCTGTAATTGAAAGTTTTCGAAAAATTCTCCACAAAATTTTGCTCGATTTTGTGGGAAATGTAGTGACTTCAAATATGTGTTTTGCGGTCATTAATTATCATCAAAACAAAACTACACTCTCATATATTCGCATTCAATATGAAATTTTTAAACGAAAACAAAAATAAGGTTATGAATCTGGAGAAATATAAAAGCGGCTAAAAATACTCGAACAATAAAACAAAGACGTTATAAAAGCAACAACACTTTTTAGCTAGTGGTGAGATAGTAGCCCCAACATGATTCTCGATGTACCTAAATACAATATTAAATAAAAACAAGTATCGTAGTGGTATTTAAATAGTCACAAAGATTCACATGTGAAGGTATTACTTACCGTAAGATCTAAAAGTACAAAATTCACCTTTAAAATAGTAAAATGTCATTTTCGACATCTAAACTGCTTCGAGCAGAGGAAAGCCTTAAGAAAATCTTGCTCGTAGCACCATTTTCTAGTTATCTTGAGAAAATTGGCCTAATCTGCAATTGAAAAGTTTTCGAAAAATTCTCCACAAAAT
Organism: Rutidosis leptorrhynchoides; assembly: GCF_046630445.1. Taxonomy (NCBI): domain Eukaryota; kingdom Viridiplantae; phylum Streptophyta; class Magnoliopsida; order Asterales; family Asteraceae; genus Rutidosis; species Rutidosis leptorrhynchoides. The sequence continues at coordinate 99,048,757 of NC_092335.1, forward strand.
TTTGCTCGATTTTGTGGGGAATATAGTGACTTCAAATATATGTTTCGCGGCCATTAATTATCATCAAAACAAAACTACACTCTCATATATTCAAATTCAATATGAAATTTAGAAACAAAGACAAAAATAAGGTTACGAATCTAGAGAAATATAAAAGCGGCTAAAAATACTTGAACAATAAAATAAATACGTTATAAAAGCAACAACATTTTGTAGCTAGTGGTGAGATAGTATCCCAACATGATTCTCGATGTACCTAAATGCAATATTAAATAAAAACAAGTATCATAGTGGTATTTAACACGCACAACAATTCACATGTGAAGGTATTACTTATCGTAAGATCTAATAGTGCAAATTTCACCTTTAAAAATAGTAAAATGTCATTTTCGGCATCTAAACTGCTTCGAACGGAGGAAATTCTTAGGGGAGTCTTGCTCATAGCGTCGTTTTCTACCTATCTTGCGAAAATGGGCTTAATCTGCAATTGAAAATTTTTCAAAAAATTCTTCACAAAATTTTGCCCGATTTTGTGGGGAATGTAAGGACTTCAAATATGTGTTTCGCGACCATTAATTATCATCAAAATGAAACTACTCTCTCATATATTCTCATTCAATATGAAATTTAGAAACAAAAATAAAAATAAGATTACGAATCTAGAGAACTAAAAAAGCGGCTAAAAATACTCGAATAATAAAACCAAGAACTTATAAAAGCATTAACGTTTTGTAGCTAGTGGTGAGATAGTAGCCCCAACATGATTCTCGATGTACCTAAATATAATATTAAAAAAAAGAAAGTATCATAGTGGTATTTAAACAGGCACAACATTTCACATGTGAACGTATTACTTATCGTAAGATCTAAAAGTGCAAAATTCACCTTTATAAATAGTAAAATATCATTTTCGGTATCTAAACTGCTTCGAACGGAGGAGAGCCTTAAGGAAATCTTGCTCGTAGCGCCGTTTTCTAGTTATCTTGTGAAAATGGGCTTAATCTGCAATTGAAAATTTTTCAAAAAAATTCTCCGCAAAATTTTGCCCATTTTGTGGGGAATGTAAGGACTTCATATAAGTGATTCGCGACCATTAATTATCATCAAAATGAAACTACACTCTCATATATTCGCATTCAATATGAAATTTAGAGAAAAAAATAAAAAAAAATGTTACGAATCTAGAGAAATAAAAAAAGCGGCTAAAGATACTCGAACAATAAAACCAAGACCTTATAAAAGCAGCAACGTTTTGTAGCTAGTGGTGAGATAGTAGCCCCAACATGATTCTTGATGTACCTAAATACAATATTAAATAAAAAAAAGTATCATAGTGGTATTTAAACAGGCATAACAATTCACATGTAAAGTTATTATTTATCGTAAGCTCTAAAAGTGCAAAATTTACCTTTAAAAATAGTAAAATGTCATATTCGGCATCTAAACTGCTTCGGGCGAAGGAAAGCCTTAAGGAAGTCTTGCTCTTGGCGCCGTTTTCTAGTTATCATGAGAAAATGGGCCTAATCTGCAATTGAAAAGTTTTCAGAAAATTCGCCAAAAATTTTAATCGATTTCGCAGGGAATGTAGTGACTTCAAATATGTGTTTCGCGGCCATTAATTATCATCAAAACGAAATTACACTTTCATATATTCGCATTCAATATGAAATTTAGAAACAAAAACAAAAATAAGGTTATGCATCTAGAGAAATATAAAAGCGGCTAAAAATACTCGAACAATAAAACAAAGACGTTATAAAAGCAGCAACGTTTTGTAGCTAGTGGTGAGATAGAAGCCCCAACATGATTCTCGATGTACCTTAATACAATATTAAATAAAAACAAGTATCATAGTGGTATTTAAACAGGCACAACAATTCACATGTGAAGATATTACTTATCGTCAGATCTAAAAGTGCAAAATTCACCTTTAAAAATAGTAAAATGACATTTTCGGCATCTAAACTGCTTCGAAAGGAGGAAAGCCTTAAGAAAGTCTTGCTCGTAGCGCCATTTTCTAGTTATCTTGCGAAAATGGGCTTAATCTGCAATCGAAAATCTTTTAGAAACTTCTCCACAAAATCTTGCCTGATTTTGTGGGGAATGTAAGGACTTCAAATATGTGTTTCGCGACCATTAATTATCATCAAAATGAAACTACACTCTCATATATTCGTATTCAGTATGAAATTTAGAAACATAAAAAATAAGGTTATGAATCTTGAGAAATTAAAAATCGGCTAACAATGCTAGAACAATAAAACCAAGACGTTATAAAAGTAGCAACGTTTTGTAGCAAGTGGTGAGATAGTAGCCCCAACATGATTCTCGATGTACCTAAATAGAATATTAAATAAAAACAAGTATCGTAGTGGTATTTAAACAGGCACAACAAATCACATGTGAAGGTATTAATTATCGTAAGATCTAAAAGTGCAAAATTCACCTTTAAAAATAGTAAAATGTCATTTTCGGCATCTAAACTGCCTCGAACGGAGGAAAGCCTTAAGAAAGTCTTGCTAGTAACACCGTTTTCTAGTTATCTTGCGACAATGGGTCTAATCTGCAATTGAAAATTTTTCGGAAAATTCTCTACAAAATTTTGCCCGATTTTGTGGGGAATGTAAGGACTTCAAATATGTGTTTCGCGGCCATTAATTATCATCAAAACAAAACTAAACTCTCATATATTCGCATTCAATATGAAATTTAGAAACAAAAAAATAAGGTTATGAATCTAGAGAAATAAAAAAGCGGCTAAAAATACTCTAAAAATAAAACAAAGACGTTATAAAAGCAGCAACGTTTTGTAACTAGTAGTGAGATAGTACCCCAACACGATTTTCGATGTGCCTAAGTACATAATTAAATAAAAACAAGTATCACAGTCATATTTAAACAGGCACAACAATTCACATATGAAGGTATTATTTGTCATAAGATCTAAAAGTGCAAAAATCATCCTTAAAAATAATAAATTGTCATTTACGACATCTAAACTGCTTTGAACGGAGGAAAGCCTTAAGGAAGTCTTGCTCGTAGCGTTGTTTTCTAGTTATCTTGCGAAAATGGGCCTAATCTGCAATTGAAAATTTTTCGAAAAATTTTCCACAAAATTTTGCCCGATTTTGTGAAAAATGTATTGACTTCAAATATGTGTTTGGCGGCCATTAATTATCATCAAAATGAAACTACACTCTCATATATTCGCATTTGATATGAAATATAGAAACAAAAATAAAAATAAGGTTATGAATCTAGAGAAATAAAAAAGCGACAAAAAATACTCAACAATAAAATCAAGACGTTATAAAAGAAGCAACGTTTTGTAGCTAGTGGTGAGATAGTATCCCCAACATGATTCTTGATGTACCTAAATACAAAATTCAATAAAAACAAGTATCATAGTGGTATTTAAACATGCACAACAATTCATATGTGAAAGTGTTACTTATCGTAAGATTTAAAAGTGCAATATTCACCTTTAAAAATAGTAAAATGTCATTTCGGCATCTAAACTACTTCGAGCGGAGGAAAGCCTTAAGGAAGTCTTGCTCGTAGCGTCGTTTTCTAGTTATCTTGAGAAAATGGGTTTAATCTTTAATTGAAAATTTTCGGATTATTCTCCATAAAAATTTTCCCGATTTTGTGAGGAGTGTAGTGACTTCAAATATGTGTTTCGCGGCCATTAATTATCATCAATACGATACTACACTCTCATATATTCGCATTCAATATGAAATTTAGAAACAAAAAAAATATAAGGTTATGAATATTGAGAAATAAAAAAAGGCTAAAAATACTCGAACAATAAAACCAAGACGTTACAAAAGCAGCAACGTTTTGTAGCTAGTGGTGACATAGTAGCCCCAACATTATTTTCCATGTACCTATATACAATATTAAATAAAAACAAGTGTCATAGTGGTATTTAAACAGGCACAATAATTCACATGTGAAGATATTACTTATCGTAAGATCTAAAAGTGCAAAATTCACCTTTAAAAATAGTAAAATGTCATTTTCGGCATCTAAAGTGCTTCGAACGGAGGTAAGCCTTAAAGAAGTCTTGCTCGTAGCGCCTTTTTCTAGTTATCTTACGAAAATGGGCCTGATCTTTAAATGAAAATTTTCGAAAAATTCTCCACAAAAATTTCTCGATTTTGTGGGGATTGTAGTGACTTAGAATATGTGTTCCGCGACCATTAATTATCATCAATACGAAACTACACTCTCATATATTCGCATTCAATATAAAATTTAAAAACAAAAAAAATAGGGTTATGAATCTTGAGAAATAAAATAGCGACTAAAAGTACTCGAACAATAAAACAAAGATGTTATAAAAGCAGCAACGTTTTGTAGCTAGTGGTGACATAGTAGCCCCAACATTATTCTCGATTGTAACACCCCGCTAAAATTGCCATTGACGCAGATCTTAACTCTGGTTCCAGTGCTTGGTCTTGACCTCTAAGCAACAGCAAAGTTCTAGCGGAAGCAATAAGTACCTGAGAATAAACATGCTAAAGCGTCAATACAATGGTTGGTGAGTTCATAGGTTTTTGTACAACGTATAAAATTTACAAAAGTTTCATAGTTTCAGACAATTTGAAATAGTTTAAAACAGTAATACAAATATTAAGTTCCATAAATGGTTTGATAGTAAAACAGATCACAAGATCTCAACTTCATAAACAGTTTAGAAGTAATATGATTTCAAGATTTCAAGTAAGAAATTAAGTTCGTAGTTCGTAACATATCAAGTTTGTAAACAGTTCCACAGTTTATAACATTCCACAGTTATCACGGTTTCCATACAGTTTCAAAGTGTATATGTTTCCTTAGCACTCGGTAATAAGCTTAACACCACATGTAATATCCTACATGATTTTTCTTTACCCTATATTGGATTATACACTATGCCAAATGTATTGTGTCGAAGTTACTAGCACGACAGTTAAAGGTAGGGTGAGGTTGTCAAACCTAACAGATCCGCTCTAGTGATTCGCGCTTACAAGTCACTGTAATTAATACTACTGAGTTAAGGGCTTTTTAGCATAAAACTCACATATAACAACCTTCGAAATGCATAAAGTGTTATTTAATAAAAAGAATGTTTATAAAACAAACTTTATAAATAAAGCATAGTAATACAGTACACATGTTTTGGAAAACATAGAACATATATATAAAAAGTAAGCATGATTCTCAGCCCAAAAGTATTTGAAAAGGGGAACTATGAAACTCACTTATAATGAATTTATAAAATCATAAAGCATAGTAATACATAAAGAATGTTTTAAAAATATTAATCATGTATTCTCACCCCAAAACAATTATAAAACAAGAAAAAGGGGCTACGAAACTCACAATTGATGCAACACGGTGCGAAGTTCGAAAAGTGCGGTTTAGATATTTTATGATGATCCGGCTTGAGACCTAATGAAATTGTATAAGGTCAGAGGTCATACTATTTAATATAGTATTTAGGTTAAGTCTAAGATCAATTTCTTAAGTAACCTTACATGTTATTTTCGGTTCTCAGTTCCAAAAGTTTCATAGTTCATTGTTTTAAATGTAGGTTGTTTTGACTAGTTTTACCATAACTTTAGTGTAGGTGTTTCTATTGATCTAGACATCCATTTTAAGTGAATTCACTATCTTTGGAAAGCTCTTTGAGTGTAGGTTCTAACCATGTAAGGTTAGCCTCTAAAATCAGAACACAAGTTGGTCAAAAGTTCATTTCTTCACAAGTGTGCAAAACAGTTCAGTTTTACACTATAAGATCTTATGCAAGTTTATAACTAGCAAAACTTATTTATTTGACTCAAGAATTTTTCAGAAGCCTTAGCACATATAAAAGTGCTTATTCTAAAAAGGAATAGTCTCTAGGTCTTCATTAACCTTATCTTTGGAGATAAGGTTTTAGACCAATTTCTGACTTCAATAAAATCTTGTATCAACTAGATAAGAATATATCTTAATGATTTCTTAATGGATTTTGGTGATTTTACTGTCCATGGTTCCCTTATTAAGTGAACTTTTTATATCAAAAGACTTTGGTTCAAGATCTATTTTATATTTTGAGTCATACATGAATCTTTGACACTTGGTCATATTGCTATGAATCTGAACTTGTTTCACCAAATAAAATTTAAAAATGAATTTTTCTTTGAGATAAATCATGAAATCTTTACTAGAAGTCTCAAACACATATATGACCATCATATAAATTCATGAGTTCCAGAGAGCAACCATAGGTTGGTGTTTAGGTCCTAGACTTCATGTAGAAATTTGGACAGCTCAAAGACAAAATAGTTTTACATAGTTTAACCACTTTGGTTCTTACTTTAACTTCATTTTAAGACATAGGACATGTAGAGATCTTAATTTTACTAATCTAACATCAAGACCATGGTTAGCTATATAGTCATCATTGAGTGATTTAACACTCTAGATCAAGCTTTTATGCCATGACAGTTCTTGAAGATGGCTAGAAATGATGAATAGGATTAAATAGTTTGTTATACCTTGAAGAGTTTATGATCTTAGAGCTTCAAGTATATGAATTAGAGAGGGTTTTAGATCTGTACTTAGAGTTTATGTAGGTGTGAGAGTGAGTAAGGAGGTGAATGATGGTCAAGAGAAGAGCTTATATAGAGATGGTGGCGATGTTGATGAGAGACGTGGCAAAGGGAGAGAAAAAGGGGAAGATGAATCATCTTCTTCCATTAATGGTGTCTAATATCTAGTAGACAAAGGTGATGATGGTGTTTTGCATGGAGAGGAAGAAATATCAAAGATATTTTCAAGAAGATGTGGCGGTGTGCATGGCAAGGGTGGCGATTTTGATGATGAGGAGAGGAAGATATTTTGTTGATTTTTGCCTACTAGTTTACATGTATGATCAAGGCTTAGCAAATAAGCTTACATGAGGTCTTATTCAATGTAGATTAAGGTTGGCTTAAAAGGAAGTAATGGCTAAGTACAAGTTGATCAAGACTAGGTGTGAAAATGATTAAGTGTAGAGAAAGTCTTAACTTATGATTTAATGTCCAAGTGAATTAGCTACAAGTCTTTTAATCCAAGTACTTAGTAAATAAGTTTACTAATTAAGTTATTATATATATAAATATAGATTATAAAATCTAGGATTTATGGTGATAAGCTAGGGTTTCAAAAATGTTCAAAACAACTCTTGATTTAATTATAATCCTAAAGTCTTTACAAATCCTGAAAATAAATCAAGATTTAATTTATCAAAACTACTAGTCAATTTGAAAATTTTAGTTCATGAAAATTAGATTAAACAACTTCGTCGGAAAAGTTCGGGTTGTGAAATTATCCACCCGTCAAAGAAAATTTCGTCCCGAAATTTTGGGTAGTACATCAGCTAAAGGCGTGATGTCAAAGGAAACGAATGAGGATATCAAAGGAAACATATGAGGATAGTTATGTTTCACACAATCCTTCATGTGTTGATATTGGGACTTTCATACAAACTGCCGTAATACAATCACGTTGGCCCGACGTCATTATATCATGATAATTCATATTTTCTTCTTCTCATGAAGCAACGTTAGGACTTATGTATGACTTACTAGCTAGGCGTCCTTATATTACATTAAATCATACATTCATTCTAGTATCACTCCATAAGACCCAAAGGAATATAATCATGGAGAACGGAAGGAATTTAGTCAAAAAGAGTTGGTGCAAATCTTCCAAACGTAAGTGTCTCGCGAAAAACGAATGAATTGTAATTCACGTCAATGTGTTCAAAGTCGGTCGATATTGTCTTTAACGAGTAGTGAGTAATTATAATTGCAACAGATTGTAACAAAATTAAGTGCTAGTGCAAACGTATTATACACATATATACACATCTATATGGTCATGCAAACAGTAATACATAACAGTTATCAATCGGGTTGTAGTCTAGACTCACTAATGCATCCTAACGACTCGGTCAGACATACTAATGAAATTCCTAGATCCCTACAACCAATGCTCTGATACCATCTGTAACACCCCGCCAAAATTGCCATTGACGCGGATGTTAACTCTGGTTCCAGTGCTTGGTTTTGACCTCTAAGCAACAGCAAAGTTCTAGTGGAAGCAATAAGTACCTGAGAATAAACATGCTAAAGCGTCAATACAATGGTTGGTGAGTTCATAGGTTTTTGTACAACGTATAAAATTTACAAAAGTTTCATAGTTTCAGACAATTTGAAATAGTTTAAAACAGTAATACAAATATTAAATTCCATAAATGGTTTGATAGTAAAACAGATCACAAGATCTCAACTTCATAAACAGTTTAGAAGTAATATAATTTCAAGATTTCAAGTACGAAAATACGTTCGTAGTTCGTAACATATCAAGTTTGTAAGCAGTTCCACGGTTTATAACATTCCACAGTTATCACGGTTTCCATACAGTTTCAAAGTGTATATATTTCCTGAACACCCGGTAATAAGCTTAACACCACATGTAATATCCTACATGATTTTCCTTTACCCTATATTGGACTATACACTATGCCAAATGTATTGTGTCGAAGTAACTAGCACGACAGTTAAAGGTAGGGTGAGGTTGTCAAACCTAACAGATTTGCTCTAGTAATTCGCGCTTACAAGTTACTGTAATTAATACTACCGAGTTAAGGGATTTTTAGCATAAAACTCACATATAACAAACTTCGAAATGCATAAAGTGTTATTTAATAATAAGAATATTTATAAAACAAACTTTATAAATAAAGCATAGTAATATAGTACACATGTTTTGGAAAACATGGAACATATATATAAAAAGTAAGCATGATTCTCAGCCCAAAAGTATTTGAAAAGGGGAACTATGAAACTCACTTATAATGAATTTATAAAATCATAAAGCATAGTAACACATAAAGAATGTGTTAAAAATATTAAGCATGTATTCTCACCCCAAAACAATTATAAAATGAGAAAAAGGGGCTACGAAACTCACAATTGACGCAACACGATGCGAAGCTCGAAAAGTGCGGTTTAGATAGTTTATGATGATCCGGCTTGAGACCTAATGAAATTGTATAAGGTCAGAGGTCATACTATTTAATATAGTATTTAGATTAAGTCTAAGATCAATTTCTTAAGTAACCTTACATGTTCATTTCAGTTCTTGGTTCCAAAAGTTTCATAGTTCATAGTTTTAAATATAGGCTGTTTTGACTAGTTTTACCATAACTTTAGTGTAGGTGTTTATATTGATATAGACATCCATTTTAAGTGAATTCACTATCTATGGAAAGATATTTGAGTGTAGGTTCTAACCATGTAAGGTTAGCCTCTAAAATCAGAACACAAGTTGGTCAAAAGTTCATTTCTTCACAAGTGTGCAAAATAGTTCAGTTTTACACTATAAGATCTTAAGCAAGTTTATAAATAGCAAAACTTATTTATTTGACTCAAGAATTTTTTAGAAGCCTTAGCACATATAAAAGTGCTTATTCTCAAAAGTAATAGTCTCCAGATCTTCATTAACCTTGTCTTTGGAGATAAGGTTTTAGACCAATTTCTGAGTTCAATAAAATCTTTTATCAAATAGATAAGACTATATCTTAATGATTTCTTAATGGAATTTGGTGATTTTGCTGTCCATGGTTCCATTATTAAGTTTAATTGTTAGATAAAAAGACTTTGGTTCAAGATCTAGTTTATATTTTGAGTCATACATGAATCTTTGACACTTGGTCATATTGCCGTGAATCTGAACTTGTTTCACCAAATAAAATTTAAAAATGACTTTTTCTTTGAGATAAATCATGAAATCTTTACTAGAAGTCTCAAACACATATATGAACATCATATAAATTCATGAGTTCCAGAGAGCAAACATAGGTTGGTGTTTAGGTCCTAGACTTCATGTAGAAATTTGAACAGCTCAAAGACAAAATAATTTTACATAGTTTAACCACTTTGGTTCTTACTTTAACTTCATTTTAAGACATAGGACATGTATAGATCTTAAGTTTACTGATCTAACATCAAGACCATGGTTAGCTATATAGTCATCATTGAGTGATTTAACACTCTAGATCAAGCTTTTATGCCATGAAAGTTCTTGAAGATGGCTAGAAATGATGAATAGAATTAAATAGTTTGTTATACCTTGAAGAGTTTATGATCTTAGAGCTTCAAGTATATGAATTAGAGAGGGTTTTGGATCTGTACTTAGAGTTTATGTAGGTGTGAGAGTGAGTGAGAGTGAGTAAGGAGGTGAATGATGGTCAAGAGAAGAGCTTATATAGAGATGGTGGCGATGATGATGAGAGACGTGGCAAAGGGAGAGTAAAAGGGGAAGATGAATTACCTTCTTCCATTAATGGTGTCTAATATATAGTAGACAAAGCTGATGATGGTGTTTTGCATGGAGAGGAAGAAATATCTAAGATATTTTCAAGAAGATGTGGTGGTGTGCATGGCAAGGGTGGCGATTTTGATGATGAGGAGAGGAAGATATTTTGTTGATTTTTGCCTACTAGGTAGTGCAAGTATCTAAGGTGTGGTGTTGAAGTATTAATTGTATGATTAAGGCTTAGCAAATAAGCTTACATGAGGTCTTATTCAAGGTAGATTAAGGTTGGCTTAAATGGAAGTAATGGCTAAGTACAAGTTGATCAAGACTAGGTGTGAAAATGATTAAGTGTAGAGAAAGTCTTGACTTATGATTTAATGTCCAAGTGAATTAGCTACAAGTCTTTTAATCCAAGTACTTAGTAAATAAGTTAACTAATTAAGTTATTATATATATAAATATAGATTATAAAATCTAGGATTTATGGTTAAATGCTAGGGTTTCAAAAATGTTCAAAACAACTCTTGATTTAATTATAATCCTAAAGTCTTTACAAATCCCGAAAATAAATCAAGATTTAATTTATCAAAACTACAAGTCAAGTTAAAAATTTTAGTTCATGAAAATTAGATTAAACAACTTGGTCGGAAAAGTTCGGGTTGTGACATTGATGTACCTAAATACAATATTAAATAAAAACAAGTATCATAGTGTATTTAAACAGGCACAACAATTCACATGTGAAGGTATTACTTATCGTAAGATCTAAAAGTGCAAAATTCACTTTTAAAAATAGTAAAATGTTATTTTCGGCATCTAAACTTCTTCGAACAGAGGAAAGTCTTAAGGAAGTCTTGCTCGTAGCGCCGTTTTCTAGTTACCTTGCGAAAATGGGCCTAATCTTTAAATGAAAATTTTTCGGAAAATTTTCCACAAAGTTTTGTCCGATTTTGTGAGGAATGTAGTGACTTCAGATATGTGTTTCGCGGCCATTAATTATTATTAAAATGAAACTACACGCTCATATATTCGCATTCAATATGACATTTAGAAACAAAAACAAAAATAATGTTATGAATCTAAATAAATAAAAAAGCGGCTAAAAATACTCGAACAATGAAATAAAAACGTTATAAAAGCAGCAACGTTTTGTAGCTAGTGGTGAGATAGTAGCCCCAACATGATTCTTGATGTACCTAAATACAATATTAAATAAAAAGAAGTATCATAGTGGTATTTAAACAGGCACAAAAATTCACATGTGAAGATATTACTTATCGTAAGTTCTAACAGTGCAAAATTCACCTTTAAAAAATAGTAAAATATTATTTTCGGCATCTAAACTGATTCAAAAGGAGGAAAGCCTTGAGGAAGTCTTTCTCGTAACACCGTTTTCTCGTTATCTTGCGAAAATGGGCCTTATCTGCAATTGAACATTTTTTGAAAAATTCTCAACAAAATTTTACCCGATTTTGTGTGGTATGTAGAGACTTCAAATATGTATTTCGCGGTCATTAATTATCATCAATACGAAACTACACTCTCATATATTCACATTCAATATAAAATATAGTAACCCAAACAAAATTAAGGTTATGAATCTAGAGAAATAAAAAAGCGGCTAAAAAACTCAAAAAATAAAACAAATACGTTATAAAAGCAGCAACCTTTTCTAGCTAGTGGTGAGATATTGGCCCCAACATAATTCTCGATGTACCTAAATACAATATTAAATAAAAACAAGTATCATAGTGGTATTTAAACAGGCACAACAATTCACATGTGAATGTATTATTTATCGTAAGATCTAAAAGTGCAAAATTCACCTTTAAAAATAGTAAAATGTCATTTTTGACATCTAAACTGCTTCGAACTGAGAAAAACCTTAAGTAAGTCTTGCTCGTAGCGCCGTTTTCTAGTTATCTTGCGAAAATGGTCCTTATCTGCATTTGAAAATTTTCCGTAAAATTCTCCAAAAAAATTTACCCGATTTTGTGTTGAATGTAGTGACTTCAAATATGTGTTTCACAGACATTAATTTTCATCAAAACGAAACTACACTCTCATATATTCACATTCAATATAAAATTTAGTAACAAAAACAAAATTAAGGTTATGAATCTAGAGAAATAAAAACGCGGCTAAAAGTACTCGAAAAATAAAACAGAGACGTTATAAAAGCAGTAACGTTTTGTAGCTATTAGTGAGATAGTAGCCCCAACATGATTCTCGATGTACCTAAATACAATATTAAATAAAAACAAATATCGTAATGGTATTTAAACAGACATAACAATTCACATGTGATGGTATTACATATCGTAAGATCTAAAAGTGCAAAAATCACCTTTAAAAATAGTAAAATATCAATTTCAGCATCTAAACTATTTCGAATGGTGTAAAGCCTTAAAAAACACTTGCTTGTTGCGTCATTTTCTAGTTATCTTGCAAAAATGGACCTAATCTTTAAATGAAAATTTTCGAAAAATTCTCCACAAAATTTGGTCTTATTTTGTGGGAAATGTAGTGACTTCAAATATGTGTTTCGCGGCCATTAATTATTATCACAATGAAACTACACTCTCTTATATTCGCATTCAATATGAAATTTAGAAACAAAAACAAAAATAAGGATATGAATCCAGAGAAATAAAAAAGCAGCTAAAAATACTCGAACAATAAACAAAAACGTTATAAAAGTAGCAACATTTTGTAGCTAGTGGTGAGATAGTAGCCTCAACATGATTCTCGAGGTACCTAAATACAATATTAAATAAAAAGAAGTATTATAGTGGTATTTAAACAGGCACAACAATTCACATGTGAAGGTATTACTTATCGTAAGACCTAAAAGTGCAATATTCACCTTTAAAAATAGTAAAATGTCATTTTTGGCATCTAAATTGCTTCGAATGGAGGAAAGCCTTAAGGAAGTCTTTCTCGTAACAATGTTTTCTAGTTATCTTGCGAAAATGGGTCTTATCTCCAATTAAACATTTTTCGGAAAATTCTCCACAACATTTTACACGATTTTGTGTGGTATGTAGTGACTTCAAATATGTGTTTCGCGGCCATTAATTATCATCAATACGAAACTGCTCTCTCATATATTACCCATCTTCTATTAGGAAAAGCATTCCTCGTAATCTGATTGGTCCACGTGGTAGCTCCCCTCACATGAAATTACTGTTCACGTTTCCAAGGTATGCCTTTTTTTAATTTTTTTTTATTACGTATTTGTATATTATATCTGTATGTATCGGGTTTTTAATTTTTTATTGTTAACGGCTGACTTTCAGTGTTTGAGTGGAGAAAGGAGAAACATACCTTCCGACGAGCTACTGCTCACCCTCTCCTCTTTCTCTGTCGCCTTACCCTGCTCCCTTCTCCCTCACCCTGCTCCTTCCTCCCTTACCATGTTGCTTTATAGCTTATTGATTTCCCATGGATTCTTCACAGTTGCTCCAAACCAATTTCTCTCCTTGCTTACAGAAAATCAATTGGTTGCAGAAAGACAATTCCTTACGGGTTCGTTACTCTGTTCTTAATCTTTTTAATTGATGTTGTTCAATTTCTATTCTTGGTTGTGGTTTTTGCATTGTTCTTGCGTTGTTCAGCCTGTTGTCCATTCTCAGTCGTTTTGATTTTTTGCCCTTTCATTGTTTGGTAATTCCCGTTATGAGGGGTTATCAAAAAAAAGGGAAAAAAAAACTCAGCCGAATCAAATGCAGTTGGTGCTTCTGTTTTAGAAAGTGTTGTACCTTCAGGCCTGCGCGCCGTTTCCTATAAAGAATCTAAGAAAAGGGCTTCTCTTCGTAGGGCACATGGCAGTGCTTCGGATTCTGTTGATGGTATGCTACTGTTTCTTATTCTATTTTATTGTTGTTGATGCTCTTTTAAAAAGTTTTAACAAATATTTGTTCTTGCAGTTTGTCTGACTATATGTATTCTGCTTTACTGTCAAGTGCACTATCTTTGCCTTAATTTGTTTTTTGTTTCTATGCTGTTTTACTGTGACTTGCAATATCTTGGATCATGTTGTCTTTTGTTTGTTTGTGCTTTTCATATATGTGTGTTGTATTTTATATGTGTATGCTATTTTTTATACTCATTAGATTTGTTTTATTTTACTGGATAGCAAATAATAGTTTCAGCCTGGAATATGTGTTTTGTATTTTTGTTGCCATTGTGAAGTGCAAGAGCCACTAAAATTGATAGCTTTACACATTTGCTAACATGGTATTTGTTATTTGTTGTTTGTTGCATGTATCAATATTCTGGTGAGCTTTCGTATGTCTTCTGTTTGTGTACAAATTCTGCTACCTTTATTTTGTAAAAAGTGAACTGGAGTTCTGCATTCCTTTTGTTATTGTGGGTGTTTGGGTTTTCCCCATTTGTTAAAGCAGCTGATTTGTAAAGTGAACTGCAGCTTTGCTAGCTTTATAAAGTAGTTCTGCTACTTTCATAAAACAGCTCATTTTGCTGGCAGTTACCGTTGTTGAGTGCACAAGTGATTTTCCTCTTTTCGCACCTTTTCGTTCCTCTTTTCGTGCCTGTTTATACTTTCTGACAATTGCCTTGTGTTTGCGCAGACATATGTCCTTTATACCCTGATTCAGGGGACTGTACGGCCGTTTGTATGCAGAGCGAGTCTTTGTTCTGGCGCGCTGGCATAACAAAAACTATTGTATACGCTTTTTTTTGTCCGAAATTACCGACTTCAAAGCACCACCGCCTGCTAAAGAAGACCACAGCCACATATAAATTACGTACACACTTAATATATATTTATATTTAGTACTGATTATTTACTTCTGTTTGATAGTATGGCACAAATAACGGCGCTGTCACAGCTGATACCGGGTGATAGAGATAGAACAACTTCAGTGAGAATTTACCGCAAGTGGGTTACTTACAGTTATCACAACCAGGCTCTGACCGGTTACTGTTGCACGCTCATCGATGAAATGGTATTCGTATTTTACATCTCTGCTGACATGTTTTCATCTTTTATTTATACCGTCTGTTTGATGCTCTTTACATGTTGCAGCACTACCCTATGCTTGTGAGTATACGGTACAGTGATAAAGCTTACTTTGACGAGCTTATGCACTTGAACAAGATGTATGTGATAACAAACTTCTCGGTTCATGCTACAACTCGCTGGGAGAAGATATTACCAGGGCCACCGACATTGTCGTTTGATCGCAACATAGTTTTTGAAGACCTTCCATTTGCAGACTACCCTGACCATTACTTCCAGTTTGTTGCTTACAATCAATTACGCACACGTGTACCAAACACCACTGTGCTAGCTGGTATGTTTTGCATAGTATCTTACGATTTCGATTTAAATGCTTAGACATACATTGATATGGA
Source organism: Rutidosis leptorrhynchoides (assembly GCF_046630445.1). Lineage (NCBI taxonomy): Eukaryota > Viridiplantae > Streptophyta > Magnoliopsida > Asterales > Asteraceae > Rutidosis > Rutidosis leptorrhynchoides. The sequence continues at coordinate 99,064,474 of NC_092335.1, forward strand.
ATATATGTAAACAGACTACATTGGCTGCATTGATCGCCTTGAAGACCCGGTGGTAATTGGAGACGTTAACCGCAAATAGCTTATAAGAAGAACAATCGACATCACAAATCTTGAGTAAACCATTATTTAGGAAAAATAAATAAATATATGCATCGTTTGGGCATTTTCTTTATTTAATTTACAAACTTTTGAACACAGCAACATTTACTAAAAAGAATGTGTTGCTGGGAAAAAAACCGAATTGCTTTTCACAACAAGGGTGTACCGGCGTCGATTACTTTTGACAAACAGCGGCACAAATTTTTTCCCTTTTAGTTTTTTTTAGTCTCTATTTCTAACTGGCAGTTTCACACACATTTGTGTACAGCGGTGATACAATTCAGCTTACTCTCTGGAACGAGCTTGCAACTTCTTTTGACTCGGACGCATACGATGCTATGGAAAAATCAGTTGTGTTGGCGATCAGCTCATGCCGCCCTAAGCTTTACCGTGGTATGTAACAATTTTAAACACAAACCTTGTAATTACTACATGAAATTGTTATGTGCCAATTAATAAAATTTGTTTGTGACCATTTGTTGCCTGTTTTTTCGCTTTGTTTTGTAAAAGGGGAACTCCAGCTTGGTTGCACCTAGGCAACACATTGTTATTTCAATCCAGCAATACCAGAATTTAACGACTCGATAGACGAGTAAGCATTGTCTTTTAAAGTAGCTACCCGCACCTTTTTACTATATCGCTGATTACTAACTTGCATTGGATATTCATGCAGTCACTGTGCGCGCTTCTTGACAAACCCACCATTGATCATCAACCAACAGCGATCACCGGACATGAGAACGGTTTCGCAACAGATTTGCCCTGCAAGAACTTCTGACCCACAACTTGAACAACTACAGGGTAGGCTTGCTACTGTATACTGCACAATCTATTTTACCAACTATTTACGTTTTCGTTAAATCTCTCTCAAACTGACCTAATAATATACGTATAAATTTACAATTCCCAGAATGTAGACTTCACTTGTAAAGGCACGATTGAACACGTTGGTAGAAACAGAGACTGGTATTACAAAAGTTGTAGCGATTGTTTGTTGAAAGTCACGAAGGACATTGACGCTCCCAACAGTTACACATGTCTGGTCCACGGTACCAAAGTTACCTACACACCCACGTAAGAACACCTTGCAACCATAAATTTTCTCCTACTTAACTGTAGACTAACTGACTGCTTTGATGACATGTTTCAGCTACTGCTTCAAAACTATCGTCAACGGCACATCGAATACTGCGTTCTTTACCTTTTTCTCGGAAGCGGGTGATGTAATTTTTGGAGCCACTTGCAGTGACCTCGTAACAAACAGAGGTTATGATCAGCCTCAGGAACTACCACCCATCATAAGAGCCATAGAAGGGTAGGCTCACACATTCCAGTTCCACTACAACCCTCAATCAAGGAAAACGCACCCAGAATTCATCGTCACAAGGCTTCTTGACAAAATACCAAACGTAGCGACAAACACTGACGCGCCTAACACCTCCACAGAAGTCGAGGACTTAGCAACAGGTTCGCCACCTGCATAATTATGTCTTTGTTCATTGCACTCTATTCTTGAATTTATTAATGTCCCAACTTTCGCAGCCTACATTCAGTTTTGTTTCATAACCTACAACCTGCACTTATACATCTTATTTGTGCCCAGCTGAAGTTGCCACAGACAGCATAAACAGCACGCCTCTGTCGACTGTCCAGTTACAGATGCCGGAGCAGCCAAAGAAAGGGAAACCAGAAAAAGGGAGTTCAAAGACGACGGTCAAACGAGATTTATTCACCGAAGAGTCCAAGAAGGGTAACTTGTAACGACCCGGATTTTTCCGATCGTTTTACACTTATAAGATTAATATTTACATAAATTAAAACTTACCAACATGATAAGCAATCTAAATTGTTGAGATTTATGATTTTGAAAAGAGTTTTACATAACGTTTAACCGTCTAGTTTGACCGATGATATCACGAACTATACAATATATGTTAATTATACGTTTGTGTATATATATGTATATATACATATTTAACATGATTTAAGGATGTTTAAATATCTCATTTTGTATTAATAACAATAAGTTATAAGTATATTTTGAAACTACTAACTTAAGCTTTCAAAACGATAACTATACGTAACGTTATTTGACATAAATACTTACGACCTATAATGTTTATACATATATCGTATATATAATGTATTTAATCACTTTTAAAGACTTAAATACATAAAACAATATAAGTATATTCACAAAAGATAGCTATATTTGAATCCTCATTCCATTTTTCACAAGATTTCTATACGTATATCTAGAGTATATGTACTCGTATCATACCTAGCTTCTATACGTATTTACTATTGGTATATACACATCAAATCACCACCAACCAGCCCTTGTTCATGCCTTATGTATAAGGTAACTACTTTTGTTATTTAGTATGACAATTTCACATGATTAAAAGATCTTTTCACAAAATTACAAATTTATACACCTTTTACACCACCATAAATACATGCATCCATTTTCAATTTTTGGAACATCATTTCTCTAGCTAAACACACACACTTACTAGCCTCATGTCTCTCTAAGAACTCCAGCAAAAATCCTCTCAAGAATCACCTTAAACACCACCATAAAAAGATCAACAAAAACACTACAAAAATACAACTTTCAATTCAAGTTTATGTCTTAAGTTGCTTCCAATCTTTCATCCAATTTCATCACTCTTTTGGTTCTAGGTTTTTACTCCTCTTTTACAGAAATCTTGTCCAAGTAACTTGAGGTAGTAACTTTGTTCATAACCTTATTCGATTCATATATATATAGCTATCTTATTGTATGGTATACAATTTTAACAACAAAAACATAGTTTGAATGATTTCAAACTTGTTTGCAAACTAAATAGATCCTTCTAACTTAACTTTTAAAATACTTCAAGACCTGTAATATAACTTAAATATATGCTAATTTAACAAGGTATAACTTGGTTTTTCAAAGAATACCTTAAAAAAAACTTTTTTATGACGTCGGAGTGCAACCGGGGGCTGTTTTGGGTTGGATAATTAAAAACCATCTTGAACTTTGAATTGGAGGTTTATATTCTGGAAAAATGATATTTCTTATGAATATGTTAACACATAAAAATTTCATGATTTAATTCATAGTATAAGTATTTTTAGAAAAATGGTCATTAAATGATGTTTTTGTAACAAAAATGATTAACTTCATAAGTTTCACCAAAATTTGACCTATGACCTATGATTTCGAATACAAACTAAGGTATTTACAGTTCATATTCTTAAAGAGGGACTCGATCCAAGGAAGTGGAAAGTTGAATCAACGAAAACGGAGTTGTAACGAAGAAATTATGACCAAAACAAAATCGGATATCCAAGACTAGTTTAGCCACGAAAATAATTGGAGAAAATTAAATAAATCACATCTTCCTAAAGTAACATGATATTTTATACATATGTACTCATAATTTAATTTTATATGGTTCAGGATCACCCGTAAACAATACGAGAAGATTAATCATAAGATCCCATGATTGTACGCAACACGTCATTTGACAACACCGGTACTTTATGTACGCAACACGTCATTTGACAACACCGGTACCATGGGTCAAGATTAATCTCGACCAATACATATACGATGGGGGTTTTATTTATTTCATTGGGGGTTTATTAAACAACTAAATATGAACCATTAAAATTGAATTACTAACATCGGACTGCTAACTACGGACTAAGGAATTATTAAAAGTATTAAAAGTATTATAAGTATATATATGTGACGATTGTTTAAAAAGAAAAGGTATTGATATATTATATATGGATAGGTTCGTGATATCAATCGGAGACCAAGTCGAAATTACATATCTTCAAGACAAAAGTGAGTATATAGTCCCACTTTTAAACTCTAAATATTTTGGGATGAGAATACATGTATTTTATGTTTTACGTTATGGACACAAGTAACTGAAAAATATATTCTACGTTGAGTTGTACCACTGGCATACTTCCCTGTAGCTTGGTAACTGTTATTTACAGCGGTATTGTAAACGCGAATCCTGTTGATAGATCTATCGGGCCTGACAACCCCAACCGGACTGGACGACCAGTATTCAACGGTTGCACAGTACTTCGTTTCGTGACTACACCTTGGTACGGTGTAGTAAGATTTCATAATAAAGGGAATATGCGACGTGATTAAATGTTAAGTATGGTTACCAAGTGCTCAACCACTTAGAATATTTTTATTAAAATGTTTATATATGAAATCTTGTGTTCCATTGTTATAACGCTGCTAGCATCAAACCTATATATCTCACCAACTTTATGTTGACGTTTTAAAGCATGTTATTCTCAGGTATGAATTAAGTCTTCCGCTGTGCATTAGCTCATGTTAAGGATACTACTTGGGACCTTTTAAGCCATGATACAAAGACGTTGCATTCGAGTCATTGGAGTTCAATAGAGAATATAAATAAGTAAATGACAGATTAGGTCATTTGGATATTATGAAATGTTAGACGAAAATGTGAAATATTGATGTAATGATAGTTTGCCTTTTAAGAATAAATGCAACGTTTGTAAAATGTATCATATAGAGGTCAAGTACCTCGCAATGTTATCATATGTTATTGTATTCGTCCCTATGGATTGGGTCGAGTCGTCTCATGTGGTATCAGAGCGTTGGTCTTAGCGAACCAGGCCTTGCATTAGTGTGTCTAACTGGTAGTTATTAGGATGCATTAGTGAGTCTGGACTTTGACCGTGTCTACATGTCAAAAGTTTTGCTTATCATATCTAGTCGAAAATCATCTGCTTATCATCCTTAAGAATTGCCTGCTTAGTATTCTTAAGTCTAGACACGTCTTACTGCATTTGGTGCATCGATAGTGTATAGACAAAATTCGTATCCTAGCGTATCTGTTGCTATAGACATTGCCTGACGAATTTCAAAGATTCTCCGTAATTCACGGGATTTTGAGTATTATAAATACATATGTAAATTATGTATTGAAGAATACCAAACCCAACTCCTATAATCTATTCCAAACCAAAAATTCATTTCCCCGACTGTACAAGATGAACTCCGCGTCCAGTTCGAATTCCTCCGACTCCGACAGCTACGCTGATATGGATTTCCATTCGGGCTCCGAAGGCAGCGTCACTGGAATGGATCAACCAATTTCTCATCATCTATTCTGGATGAATTGGGGATGGGTTCGTAGTATACTAAATTATTGGAGACAAGAAGAAGGTGATCCCTTTCACCCACCGAATTGCCCCATTGGCGACGAACCTGAAGCACTTACCGGCGAACCTGTTCGAGAAACCATTTTCTCTCTCATTTCTCGAGTATCTCGTCACGATTATATCCTATCCCATATTTCGGATCTTGTTCATTCGCTCACTCCAACCGCCAATCATCCTGGTGTACTAGCAGAAATTAACGAACTTCGCGCTCGTGTGACGGCTTTGGAGAACACGGTGCGAAGGTTACAAACACCAGCAGCAGCACCAGCAGCATAACCAGTACCGTTAACAACATCAACCTCGCAATCTTCAGTACCAGTAACATCATCGACGTCAACGACATCATCAGCATCAACACCAACCGTATCATTACCACCACCAACAATCACATCCGCACCACGTACCTCAACATCATCATCTGAACTTCGAATATGATCTTTGTTCTACATATCATTCTACACCGATTACCTCTTCTTTACGTATCGTTCTTCGTTCGACATGACGATTATGTAATCTCTAATGTTTTGGAGATTATGTAATCTAGTAATAACGATAAATCAAATGAGTTAAATATTTTATTGACTCATTAAATTCATAGTTACCTCCGAAGAAAATATATATGCAAATATATTTTCATAAAGATTGTAATTAAAAATTTCATTCGTACAAACTGTTAATGATGAAAATATTTTAACGGGTGGGTAGTACCCAAGGAATATTTAGAATTCACATTAACAAGTTACACTGTACATTCTTCGAATCTGATTCAACGATCATTTATTATCCTACTTACAATTACCGATATACGTATCCGTTCACCCCAGATTAACCATTTCCATTTAAATTTCATATTTGGATTTTTACCTATCCGAATCCAACAAGTGGCATAATGAAGAAACATTGGCAAAATAAAAATTGTTAGAAACAGATGAATTAATTAATTGAAATTGTGATAGGATTACACGCTAACTGTTCCGGCTAACTGTTCCCAGCTAACTGATTAATATTTAATTTATCGCAATTTACATTCTTGCAATTTTAATTTCTGTACTTTACATACCGTCGGGACACATGTACAACAACACGTCGGATTAATTCTGAGATAACACGTTGTATAATGGGTCATGATATATATTTATTTATTTTACGCATTTTAAATAACGGGACACGTATACAAGGTTTCGACTTATCATATTGATCCATCTATATATATATTTCGGAACAACCATAGACACTTTATATGTGAAGGTGGGAGTTGGCTATACAGGGTCGGAGTTGATTCCAAAATATATATATACTTTGAGTTGTGATCGACACCGAGACCAGTACACGGGTCACGATACGTATTAAGTAATTCGAATATTATATATTTAGTTCATATATGAATTTATTGAACCATTGGACAATCGGACTATTGGACTGCTAACTTTGGACAATTAAAAATGAGTTAAAATGATGATTATTACATATGAAACTAAACAATCCTTCAAGTTTGCCACTTGATTCTATTTTAAACCTCATTTGTATCTTGACGATTACAATTCGCATTCACAACTTTTCATGATTCTTGAAAACATCTCGATCGAGAAGTTCAACCAGCCGCACCTCGTTTACGGAATAAAGATTTATGCATACAGTTATGCACCTAAAAATTTTTGAACTCGAAGTTATAGTTAAAACGTATCCGCATCGAATTCCTTATCATCCATTAGCAAAAACAATCACGCGATTCCTTTTCAATTAACTAATTTTGTCACAGCTCCACTTCGATATCTCAGTAAGACTACTCTTATTACAATCTCGATATATATATATACGTTGTTCTTTCGCCATCGTTACCGGAGAACCTTTTATATTCCATCATATTACCATCAGCGTTTAATCATCTAAAAATACAATTCTCCTTAAACCATCTTGGTTTGATAACCAAAGACCCAGATCCGATAACTTTGAAAATACTGACGAAGCAGCATGTTGTAGAAGGTCTTAATGACCAAATGTTGATGATAAAAGAAGGAAGTGTTAGGAACGCTCGATAGAAAATTGGTACTGAAAACCGGATTGAACAAACCATGAAGGAGACTCTGAACAAGTTACAAGGACTAAACTTGTACATAAAGAATTATGACGATTCTGTAGCAAACACCTTGCTTCTGAATCTAAACCCTTACGGGTCAATCTTCATCATCATCCTTCGACATTAGAAATTCCAAGATATTATCATATCTTTCATTATAAATATCCTCAATATTTCTGAAGATATTTTCACCACTATCCTTATCTGAAATCAGTTATCTCTCTGTAATATCTGCGTTACAATATAAAGGAAACTGTGTTAGTTTCTAAATCCTTCAAGTTTAAAATAGGAATGTTCTGAAGCAGTGTTGGGAACTGATGCATGAACTAGTATAATATAATGAAACTTGATCAACTTCATTATATTACAGTAAGTCATGTTAAGTTTCTAATGGAATATGATGATTCACAGTACCGTCATCATGTGCCATGTTACACGACTTTTACATTCTATCCAATTCCGAAACATATTAAGAACAAATCATCTTGATAGTTCTATTTTCCTGGATATTCTGGTAATTTGACAAATCAAAATCGTGCCATTACCATTCCTTTCTTAGAGCATTAGCTATGTTCATTCCGAATTTTATACCTACGAATTTCGAACTATTGATCGCTTGACTCAAGGACGGGAAGAAGAAACGAAGGGACAAAGTCCCAAAATAGAAATTGGGGTATAGATTACAGCAAATAGGAGAGAGTATTAACTATGGATGACAATGATTATGGAAAACAGAAGCAGGAGCATCGAAATATAAGGAAAGATATCAAACCCAATAACCACCCAGAAACTACAAACCGTGTGTATCAATACGTATGGCGACGTAAAGACACGGGAGAATTAGAAACATTATAATTCCAAGAAAATCATAAAAGTGAATAGATTCTTCTAGCGGTAGATGAAAGAGAAGAATGAAAGATATGAAAGTTAGAAGTATAACAAAAATCAGAACGGGATGAAGCATTTTAAAGGATACCTTAAGGTATGAATTAGAGGAGGAAGAGTAAGAGATGTGAGGTATGGAAGTAAGAAAGGGAAGGAGGTGGATTTATAGTGAAATATCCGACAAAGAAATCGAAACAGATTATCGCATTAAATCAAAGGAGATCCTGTTTTCTAAATCATCGAAGAACCAAATCTTATTACATAAGATTTTCTTTAAATCCCTTAAATTCTGGAAATCAATCCTAATCTCGACATCGGTTAAAACAATTCTATATTCACTCATTTCATTCTTTTGTGATAGCTTCACTCGTGCGCTTCACATGACCGAATTGTTTTATCCATATCTTCCAATAATGATAAAACTCTATTAATACCTCATATTCGTCATGAAAACATTCCTATTGTTATTTATGACAACCTCTACCAAATTTCGGGACGAAATTTCTTTAACGGGTGGGTACTGTAACGACCCGGATTTTTCCGATCGTTTTACACTTATAAGATTAATATTTACATAAATTAAAACTTACCAACATGATAAGCAATCTAAATTGTTGAGATTTATGATTTTGAAAAGAGTTTTACATAACGTTTAACCGTCTAGTTTGACCGATGATATCACGAACTATACAATATATGTTAATTATACGTTTGTGTATATATATGTATATATACATATTTAACATGATTTAAGGATGTTTAAATATCTCATTTTGTATTAATAACAATAAGTTATAAGTATATTTTGAAACTACTAACTTAAGCTTTCAAAACGATAACTATACGTAACGTTATTTGACATAAATACTTACGACCTATAATGTTTATACATATATCGTATATATAATGTATTTAATCACTTTTAAAGACTTAAATACATAAAACAATATAAGTATATTCACAAAAGATAGCTATATTTGAATCCTCATTCCATTTTTCACAAGATTTCTATACGTATATCTAGAGTATATGTACTCGTATCATACCTAGCTTCTATACGTATTTACTATTGGTATATACACATCAAATCACCACCAACCAGCCCTTGTTCATGCCTTATGTATAAGGTAACTACTTTTGTTATTTAGTATGACAATTTCACATGATTAAAAGATCTTTTCACAAAATTACAAATTTATACACCTTTTACACCACCATAAATACATGCATCCATTTTCAATTTTTGGAACATCATTTCTCTAGCTAAACACACACACTTACTAGCCTCATGTCTCTCTAAGAACTCCAGCAAAAATCCTCTCAAGAATCACCTTAAACACCACCATAAAAAGATCAACAAAAACACTACAAAAATACAACTTTCAATTCAAGTTTATGTCTTAAGTTGCTTCCAATCTTTCATCCAATTTCATCACTCTTTTGGTTCTAGGTTTTTACTCCTCTTTTACAGAAATCTTGTCCAAGTAACTTGAGGTAGTAACTTTGTTCATAACCTTATTCGATTCATATATATATAGCTATCTTATTGTATGGTATACAATTTTAACAACAAAAACATAGTTTGAATGATTTCAAACTTGTTTGCAAACTAAATAGATCCTTCTAACTTAACTTTTAAAATACTTCAAGACCTGTAATATAACTTAAATATATGCTAATTTAACAAGGTATAACTTGGTTTTTCAAAGAATACCTTAAAAAAAACTTTTTTATGACGTCGGAGTGCAACCGGGGGCTGTTTTGGGTTGGATAATTAAAAACCATCTTGAACTTTGAATTGGAGGTTTATATTCTGGAAAAATGATATTTCTTATGAATATGTTAACACATAAAAATTTCATGATTTAATTCATAGTATAAGTATTTTTAGAAAAATGGTCATTAAATGATGTTTTTGTAACAAAAATGATTAACTTCATAAGTTTCACCAAAATTTGACCTATGACCTATGATTTCGAATACAAACTAAGGTATTTACAGTTCATATTCTTAAAGAGGGACTCGATCCAAGGAAGTGGAAAGTTGAATCAACGAAAACGGAGTTGTAACGAAGAAATTATGACCAAAACAAAATCGGATATCCAAGACTAGTTTAGCCACGAAAATAATTGGAGAAAATTAAATAAATCACATCTTCCTAAAGTAACATGATATTTTATACATATGTACTCATAATTTAATTTTATATGGTTCAGGATCACCCGTAAACAATACGAGAAGATTAATCATAAGATCCCATGATTGTACGCAACACGTCATTTGACAACACCGGTACTTTATGTACGCAACACGTCATTTGACAACACCGGTACCATGGGTCAAGATTAATCTCGACCAATACATATACGATGGGGGTTTTATTTATTTCATTGGGGGTTTATTAAACAACTAAATATGAACCATTAAAATTGAATTACTAACATCGGACTGCTAACTACGGACTAAGGAATTATTAAAAGTATTAAAAGTATTATAAGTATATATATGTGACGATTGTTTAAAAAGAAAAGGTATTGATATATTATATATGGATAGGTTCGTGATATCAATCGGAGACCAAGTCGAAATTACATATCTTCAAGACAAAAGTGAGTATATAGTCCCACTTTTAAACTCTAAATATTTTGGGATGAGAATACATGTATTTTATGTTTTACGTTATGGACACAAGTAACTGAAAAATATATTCTACATTGAGTTGTACCACTGGCATACTTCCCTGTAGCTTGGTAACTGTTATTTACAGCGGTATTGTAAACGCGAATCCTGTTGATAGATCTATCGGGCCTGACAACCCCAACCGGACTGGACGACCAGTATTCAACGGTTGCACAGTACTTCGTTTCGTGACTACACCTTGGTACGGTGTAGTAAGATTTCATAATAAAGGGAATATGCGACGTGATTAAATGTTAAGTATGGTTACCAAGTGCTCAACCACTTAGAATATTTTTATTAAAATGTTTATATATGAAATCTTGTGTTCCATTGTTATAACGCTGCTAGCATCAAACCTATATATCTCACCAACTTTATGTTGACGTTTTAAAGCATGTTATTCTCAGGTATGAATTAAGTCTTCCGCTGTGCATTAGCTCATGTTAAGGATACTACTTGGGACCTTTTAAGCCATGATACAAAGACGTTGCATTCGAGTCATTGGAGTTCAATAGAGAATATAAATAAGTAAATGACAGATTAGGTCATTTGGATATTATGAAATGTTAGACGAAAATGTGAAATATTGATGTAATGATAGTTTGCCTTTTAAGAATAAATGCAACGTTTGTAAAATGTATCATATAGAGGTCAAGTACCTCGCAATGTTATCATATGTTATTGTATTCGTCCCTATGGATTGGGTCGAGTCGTCTCATAACTGTAACACCGGTAATTTTTTTTTTAAAACACAGCGGAAGACTATATTAATAAACACAGTATAGGTCACGTCATTACATTAATCCATGTAATTAAGTTTAAGTTTACACCACGGTGTCACGTTATCACAAAACATTATTTATACAAAAGTCCACATCAGAGTTGGGTTGTCAAACATGTCTTCTGCAATAGCACCCTTCCCGACTAGCAGTACCTAAACCTGCAAGGGGGGAATATGTGGGGGATTAGCGCACCGCTAAGTGAATGGAATCTATCTAACAGATATAGCTTAAGTCACACACAAGCTATATACTATCAAAAACACATGCTAACTACCAACTAGCATACAATAAGACAATACGAGGATCGGCGGCTTGTACGAGCACACGACTCCTAGCTGATCGGACTTGAGTCTACCGATAGTCCCTGCTACTCAATTCACAGTATAGTTATCCAGATGCAGGGGATGCATCATTCATACTATACTCCACAATCAGTAGCCTATGGACCCAACCTCCCCTAGGCACGGTTGACCTCATACGGACTCTTACCTCCCCTAGGCACGGTCTCGAGTCCCCAGTCTCCCTAGGCCCGACTGGTGCCGTTCACACAGTGTACACATAATTCACATACAACATCAGGCAAACGATATTATTCTATCATGGCAATTCCTACACTATGCATGGTAAAAGAGTCGACCACAGTAGCATGATATGCTACTTAAACTCTATCCGGAGATAGACCCACTCACCAATTACCAGCAACTGCTCAGTTATTATTTCTGAGCTTCCTCCTTGTCCTTATAACCTGAGAACAACACAAACAAAGTTAATATACATATCCAATAAATAATATAATCATTTCATACGATTAACTAGGTCATAACACCATATATTCATAATTTTATGAGTCTACATCATGGCTCCACTCAATAATGGCATACGGGTGCGTGCAAAACACGACATACACACTAAAACTCCTTTTCTGGCCCAAAAACAGTTTGATCTAGTTTCTTAAAAGTTCACCATTGAAAAGTATTCTTTATTATGATTCTAATGATAGTTTATTCATCAAAAACGGAGTTACGTTTTGAAAGTTACGCCCGTTTCAATTTCACAAAGCACTGTAGCAAATAGTGGTACTGTAGCAACTCGGGTACTGTAGCAAATAGTGACACTGTAGCAACTCGGTACTGTAGCAACTCGGGTACTGTAGTAAACAGTAACACTGTAGCAAATACCGAACACTGTAGCAAACAGTGACACTGTAGCAACTCGGTACTGTAGCAAATAGTGACACTGTAGCAACTCGGGCACTGTATCAACTCGGGTACTATAGCGAAATACTGTAGCAACTGGTTCGAACACATTCGCTGATTTCGTGATTTTTTTCCCAAAAACTCGATTTTTGAGCGATTTTGATCAAATTTTAAGCACATGGAAGCTACTAAACATATATACAACCTATTTCTAACATCAATTAACACATACAAACACATAATATGAAGATTCAAGCTCAAAATTCATCAAAAACCCATTTACACCCAAAACCCAATTTCCAACAAGATTAATACATTAATCTTTGTAATACTTACCTTAAGATGATCACAAGAACATAAGGAATCGATTGCTAACTTCAATTAATCCAAAAGCTTACAAAATCAAATTAAGGTTTTCAAGAAGGTGAAAGTTAGGTACGGGGTGTTTTTTAGAGAGAAGGTGGAAATGAGATAAATGAGATGCTCTTAGACACTTATTTGGGGTTAAAATCCCATACCCCATCACACACGGGTATTTACCAGTTATTTAAAATCTTTCGCACAAGATTAGGTAACCCAAACGAGGTCCAAATAAAATAAACAAACCTGTTCTGGGACCCTTGTCACAAACTGGTCACAACACAATTATAATAAAATACTAATAAAATAATTAAAATAAAAGCACTTAAGACTAAGCACAAACCCTAAGGGCAAAATAGGCAACTTACAACTAGCCCGGGTTTCAGTCTGTTACAGTAACACACGAGGAAGGAAAAAGCGCGACGTATGACAAGAAATTCATAATGACCATACCTTGTTCTGAACGTTGTTTTCGGTATATCTGATTCAGCAACACGAACCTGATGATATCCGGATCGTAAGTCTATCTTAGAAAAGAATGAAGCACCCTGTAACTGATCGAACAAATCGTCTATTCGAGGTAACGGATACTTATTCTTCACTGTTCTTTTGTTCAATTCACGATAATCAATACACATACGCATTGACCCATCTTTCTTTTTAACAAACAATTCCGGAGCACCCCACGGTGAAGAACTCAGTCGGATAAACCCACGATCTAATAGTTCTTGAATCTGTGACATCATTTCACGGATTTCAGACGGCGCTAATCGGTATGGAGCTTTTACAACTGGAGTTGTTCCAGGAACCAATTCAATCTTATATTCGACTTCCCTTACCGGCGGCATACCTGGTAACTCATCTGGGAACACTTCGGGAAATTCTGATACTATCGGAATATCTGCCACTGTTTTCTTTTCTATCTTCGCATCAATCACATATGCAAGAAATGATTCACAACCCTTTGCCATCGACTTTTTCGCTTTCATCATCGTTATCAATAGAAAATTATACCCTCCCCGCTCCCCTTGGGCCACAACACGGGTTCCATCGGTCGAATGAAAGGTAATCATTTTCCTATCACACTTAATATTAGCCCTAAGCGAGCTCAACTAATCCATTCCTAGTACTACATCAAAGCTAGGAATAGGTAACACTAAACAAGTCACCGGGAAAGACTTCCCTTCGATCTCTATACAAATCCCAGTCACACAGGTTGTGACGGGTGTGGTCTTACCATCGACTACTTCTACACTAACCGGCTTGGGTAACACAGTAGCTGGTAAATTCAACTTAGCACAGAAATCTAGGGACATAAAACACCTATTGGCACCACAATCAAACAATACGCGAGCAGGTATTGAGTTGATTAGAAACATACCGGTGATTACTTCATCGGTTGTCACAGCATTCTCAACCGACATCTGAAAAGCTCTAGCCTCTGCTGTCGGAGGGTTCTTCCTCTTCTGCCCACTCAAGGCAGTTGACCCTACTGCTGATGCTGAACGCGCTCCTGACCCTACCCCGGAACTACCACTCTTCGACGGACAACTAACTGCACGATGCCCTGGTTTGTGACAAGTCCAACACACACTATTCGGATACGGACATGCTGAAGACTCATGCCCAACAACACCACACTTTAAGCATCTTCTTGTAGCCTCAGAACACTGACCACTGTGAGAAGATCGACACGTGTGACACCAATTCCCTTTACCTGATCCAGATCCAGTACTACTCTGACCAATTTTACCCTTCGATTTAAACCTACTAGACTTCTTGGATTTAAATCCTGATTGACCAGATACTTGCCCACCTTGTTGTAGCACATTACCAAACATTCTGTTTCTGGCTGCCTGAACATCACTTTCTACCATCTTAGCCATCACAACAGCTTGAGACAATGATGTAGCTGTTCTAACAAAAGTTCGGTACTCTGGCAGAATAATATTAACAAAATGCTGAATACGAGATGCTTCGTCTGGCACCCATTGTTGTACAAACCTCAATTTATCCATAAACTTCTCTACTACCTCATCGATCGTCATTTGAGGTGTCATCTTCATTTCAAGAAACTCAGTCTTGATTCGGTTCATATCAAACGGATTACAATACTGTTCACACACCTTCCCATAAAACTGCTCCCATATGATCATACTCACTTGCTCTTTCGGTATACTGGAAATCAAAGAATCCCACCAAATCATAGCCCTACCCTTCAACAGTCTACTAGTATATGTTACCTTCAACTCGGGTTCACACTGACACGCTTCAAATACCCTTTCAACTTCTCGCAACCAATTGAGAGTTACAGTCGGATCAGTACTTCCAGAGAACTCAGAGGGTTTGCAATCACGAAAATTTTTATAAGTACACCTTTTGGATGGTTGCATGTAAGGTTGATGGAACATTTGCATTTAGTATGGATTCATCATCATGGAATTTTGGTAAGTAAAGGTGTTTTGTGGTGGCATATAATATTGGTTAGGTATTTGATTCTGAAACTGGTTTTGGGGCACATTAGGTATCGTTTGGGATTGCGCTGTTGGGAATCCAGGTGGTGTATCATCATTTCCAGAATACCTCGCCAATTCAAGCTCATTAATTTTGTCCTCAGCCTCTTTTAGCTTGCTTTCTAACTGAAGGATGTAACTACTCTGATCATCATCCGACTCAACACCCTCTTCTGGTGCTCTGAATGTTCCGGGGTTGGAGGGGCCAGTTGTGTTTCTATCAGCCATACCTGTGCTACAAAACATCTCACACAAAAGCTTAGTGGATAACAGTTAGTTCAATCACAACTAACACACGTATATCCTATTTTCACTTAGCCCCCACTCCCACAGACATGTTTGACTTGCCTCAGGGTTTGGGAACAAAATACGCGCACGTATTTACTGCCAAACCATGCTCTGATACCAACTTGTAACACCGGCAATTTTTTTTTTTAAAACACAGCGGAAGACTATATTAATAAACACAGTATAGGTCACGTCATTACATTAATCCATGTAATTAAGTTTAAGTTTACACCACGGTTTTACGTTATCACAAAACATTATTTATACAAAAGTCCACATCAGAGTTGGGTTGTCAAACATGTCTTCTGCAATAGCACCCTTCCCGACTAGCAGTACCTAAACTTGCAAGGGGGAATATGTGGGGAATTAGCGCACCGCTAAGTGAATGGAATCTATCTAACAGATATAGCTTAAGTCACACACAAGCTATATACTATCAACAACACATGCTAACTACCAACTAGCATACAATAAGACAATACGAGGATCGGTGGCTTGTACGAGCACATGACTCCTAGCTGATCGGACTTGAGTCTACTGATAGTCCCTGCTACTCAATTCACAGTATAGTTATCCAGATGCAGGGGATGCATCATTCATACTATACTCCACAATCAGTAGCCTATGGACCCAACCTCCCCTAGGTACGGTTGACCTCATACGGACTCTTTCCTCCCCTAGGCACGGTCTCGAGTCCCCAGTCTCCCTAGGCCCGACTGGTGCCGTTCACACAGTGTACACATAATTCACATACAACATTAGGCAAACGATATTATTCTATCATGGCAATTCCTACACTATGCATGGTAAAAGAGTCGACCACAGTAGCATGATATGCTACTTAAACTCTATCCGGAGATAGACCCACTCACCAATTACCAGCAACTGCTCAGTTATTATTTCTGAGCTTCCTCCTTGTCCTTATAACCTGAGAACAACACAAACAAAGTTAATATACATATCTAATAAATAATATAATCATTTCATACGATTAACTAGGTCATAACACCATATATTCATAATTTTATGAGTCTACATCATGGCTCCACTCAATAATGGCATACAGGTGCGTGCAAAACACGACATACACACTAAAACTCCTTATCTGGCCCAAAAATAGTTTGATCTAGTTTCTTAAAAGTTCACCATTGAAAAGTATTCTTTATTACGATTCTAACGATAGTTTATTCATCAAAAACGGAGTTACGTTTTGAAAGTTACGCCCGTTTCAATTTCACAAAGGCACTGTAGCAAATAGTGGTACTGTAGCAACTCGGTACTGTAGCAAATAGCGACACTGTAGCAACTCGGTACTGTAGCAAATAGTGACACTGTAGCAATTTCGGTACTGTAGCAACTCGGTACTGTAGCAAACAGTGACACTGTAGCAAATAGTGACACTATAGCAACTCGGTACTGTAGCAAATAGTGACACTGTAGCAACTCAGGCACTGTAGCAACTCGAGCACTGTATCAACTCGGGTACTGTAGCAAAATACTGTAGCAACTGGTTCGAACACATTCGCTGATTTCGTGATTTTTCCCCAAAAACTCGATTTTTGAGCGATTTTGATCAAATTTTAAGCACATGGAAGCTACTAAACATATATACAACCTATTTCTAACATCAATTAACACATACAAACACATAATATGAAGATTCAAGCTCAAAATTCATCAAAAACCCATTTACACCCAAAACCCAATTTCCAACAAGATTAATACATAAGTCTTTGTAATACTTACCTTAAGATGATCACAAGAACAAAAGGAATCGATTGCTAACTTCAATTAATCCAAAAGCTCACAAAATCAAATTAGGGTTTTCAAGAAGGTGAAAGTTAGGTACGGGGTATTTTTTAGAGAGAAGGTGGAAATGAGATAAATGAGCAGCTCTTAGACACTTATTTGGGGTTAAAATCCCATACCCCATCACACACGGGTATTTACCAGTTATTTAAAATCTTTCGCACAAGATTAGGTAACCCAAACGAGGCCCAAATAAAATAAACAAACATGTTCTGGGACCCTTGTCACAAACTGGTCACAACACAATTATAATAAAACACTAATAAAATAATTAAAATAAAAGCACTTAAGACAAAGCACAAACCCTAAGGGTAAAATAGGCAACTTACAACTAGCCCGGGTTTCAGTCTGTTACAGTAACACACGAGGAAGGAAAAAGCGCAACGTAGTTCAAGCCTGATCGCAGGCGCGGTAGCGAGCACAATGGGCAGTTTCTTTTGGTTTGGCGGCTAGAAGCTTGTAAACCACATTACTTGGTGTTGCTTTGCAAAACTTTTTTAGCCGTGCGTTAATTATTTGTGTGCTCACTGGAAACTTGGTTTGTGTACCTGTATTTGAAATCCTTGACTGGTTTAGGATGTAAATTATCGTTGTATGTTAGCTTCCTGATCGTTGATGAAACAATTTGGTCTGTACATTATAGTTTTTATGTATTGGTATGTTTCTGCAAATTTCTGTTACGAAATGTAGACTTCTAAATGAATGTTCTGAGTCAGGTATTTTCAGTATGTTTATTTAATTGGTTGCATTCTATTTCCCTCAATTTATTATTGGTAATCAATTGTACAATCTATTATACTTATGGTTTGTATTTTTCAACCAGTTGTTATACTTACATATTGTTGTCTACTCTGATAGGTACTGCATGACATGCTTGCATGCTTTCAGCTCTAATTAAAACAGTTACTGCTGCAGACCAAAGTTACCTGCACTAAAGACTTAGTGCATCATTTACACCAAGGCATTCAAAGCTATCAACCAAACCTACAATCAACATTTAATTTTTGGGAAGCTCAAGAAATCTCCTTTCACCTGACCAGATCTTCTATCTGCTTACTTCACCTACAAAATCACCTTAACCATCTCCATCTACTTCATCACCAATTCTATCTCAGCAAACAGCATAAAATCAGCACTGCTCAAAGGAAAAGGTTTGTTTTCCTTCTTGATCACTTTACAATTACACATCTGTTGCATTTCTATACACGTCTGCAACCTCTTTTTCCCTTTTGTTTATGTTTTTTTTTTATTTTTTTTTTTATAAACTTGTGAGATATACTGATTTTCAAACTAACATCCAAATAGGCAATGCATACAGTTACCTGCAAACAGAAATAGAAACACAGCAAAATCTGCACAATAGCAAAAAAACTGCACACAAATCTGTATAGAAACCTGCAAATAGTCATTGAATGCTGACGTCATCGTGTGTTCTTATACTAACATCAGCAGGCTTTCTTTTAATATTTCTGAAATTCCTGCTACTTCTTTACCTCCATTTTTAATACAGCAAACCACCTATGGCAATCTTATTTAATATGTTTCTAACATGTTTAACAAAAGTATATTTGGACAAGTCGGTTATATCCAGGTATTCTGCATCTGACATTTGTTTCCTTGTATACATAAATTAATAGCGACAACATGAATGCTAGCGACATTTATTTTTTCGTGACCATACCGAAGGGAAATGTATGGGTAAGTTGTTAATTTTCATGCTAAAGTCTGTTACATATAAATTATACATTCCTGAATGGCATTCATAAGAGGACTAAAGAATGTTTTTTCCTATACAGCGCCTACCAGAAGAAGCACTTGAGATACCAGAGTTAGTTGGCGGGTTCACTTATGAATGCATTGATGCTTTCGACGGGACCTACACCTGGAAGCTGTTGGAAACCAGAAACACATTGAAACGAAAGTTGTATGTCTCTGCTGGCTGAAGGAGATTCCTCAATTTAAATGACTATGAACCAGGTGACGAACTGTGGATTGTATTTGAGCGTACTGAAACCAGGTTCTGCGTTGCATGGGATGACGTATACGACTTTGATGAGCTTATGTGATTGATCTGTTTAGCAATGCAAGCCTTAAGATTCTGCACATTTTCAGCACCATATGCAGAATTATTAGAAGTTTTTTATATATGTATTCACCTAGTGTGTTTGTCTTTTGATATTTAGACATTAAACTTGTAGTACTTAGGTTATTAATGATGTAAATTGTGGTAAACGATTTCCGATGGGTATGCCACTTCTAATGAATGATTATAACCTCTGAAGGTTAATTTTGAACTGTTTAATTTTTTTCAAACCCTTATATTTGTCTAATTTATATCAATAATATTTAGCCGCGTAGCGCGTACCTTCAATCTTGTTCACATTCAATATGAAATTTAGAAACAAAAACAAATATAAGGTTATGAACCTAGAGAAATAAAAAAAAGCTGCTAAATATACTCAAAAAATAAAACAAAGTCGTTATAAAAGCAGCAACATTTTGTAGCTAGTGGTGAGATATTAGCCCCAACATGATTCTCATTGTACATAAATACAATATTAAATAAAAACAAGTATCATGGTTGTATTTAAACATGCACAACAATTCACATGTGAATGTATTATTTATCGTAAGATCTAAAAGTGCAAAAAATTCACCTTTAAAAAAAGTAAAATGTCATTTTCGACATCTAAACTGCTTCGAATGGAGAAAAGCCTTAAGGAAGTCTTGCTCGTAGCGTCGGTTTTCTAGTTATCTTGCGAAAATGGGCCTTATCTGCATTTGAAAATTTTTCGGAAAATTATCCACAAAATTTTACCCCATTTTGTGTTGAATGTAGTGACTTCAAATATGTGTATCACGGCCATTAATTATCATCAATACGAAACTACACTCTCAAATATTCACATTCAATATGAAATTCAGAAACAAAAACAAAAATAAGGTTATGAATCTAGAGAAATAAAAAAGCGGCTAAAAATACTCGAAAAATAAAATAAAGACGTTATAAAAGCAGCAATGTTTTGTAGCTAGTGGTGAGAAATTAGCCCCAACATGATTCTCGATGTACCTAAATACAATATTAAATAAAAACAAGTATCATAGTGGTATTTAAACAGGCACAACAATTCACATGTGAAGGTATTACTTATCGTAAGATCTAAAAATACAAAATTCACTTTTAAAAATAGTAAAATGTCATTTTCGGCATCTAAACTGCTTCGAACAGAGGAAATCCTTAAGGAAGTCTT
Source organism: Rutidosis leptorrhynchoides (assembly GCF_046630445.1). NCBI lineage: Eukaryota > Viridiplantae > Streptophyta > Magnoliopsida > Asterales > Asteraceae > Rutidosis > Rutidosis leptorrhynchoides. The sequence continues at coordinate 99,085,627 of NC_092335.1, forward strand.
GCTCGTAGCATCGTTTTCTAGTTATCTTGCGAAAATGGGCTTAATCTGCAATTGAAAATTTTTCGGAAAATTTTCCATAAAATTTTGCCCGATTTTGTAGGGAATGTAGTGACTTCAAATATGTGGTTTGCGGCCATTAATTATCATCAAAATGAAACTACACTCTCATATATTCGCATTCAATATGAAATTTAGAAACAAAAATAAAAATAAGGTTATGAATCTAGAGAAATAAAAAAGCGGTTAAAAATACTCGAACAATAAAACAAAGACGTTATAAAAGCATCAACGTTTTGTAGCTAGTGGTGAGATAGTAGCCCCAACATGATTCTTGATGTACCTAAATACAATATTAAATAAAAACAAGTATCATAGTGGTATTTAAACAGGCACAACAATTCACATGTGAAGGTATTACTTATCGTAAGATCTAAATGTGCAAAATTCACTTTTAAAAATAGTAAGATGTCATTTTCGGCATCTAAACTGCTTCGAACGGAGGAAAGCCTTAATAAATTCTTGCTCGTAGCGTCATTTTCTAGTTATCTTGCGAAAATGGGCCTAATATGCAATTGAAAATTTTTCAGAAAATTTTCCACAAAATTTTGCCTGATTTTGTGGGGAATATTGTGACTTCAAATACGTGTTTCGCGGCCATTAATTATCATGAAAGCGAAACTAAACTTTCATATGTTCGCATTCAATATGAAATTTGGATATAGAAACAAAAATAAGGTTATGAATCTTGAGAAATAAAAAAGCGGCTAAAAATAATCAAACAATAAAAAAAAGAAATTATAAAAGCAACAAGGTTTTATGCCTAATGGTGAGATAATAGCCCCAACATAATTCTCGATGAACCCTAAATAAAAAATTAATAAAAAACAACTATCATAGTGGTATTTAAACAGACACAATAATTTACATGCGAAGGTATTAATTATCGTAAGATCTAAAAGTGCAAATTTCACCTTTAAAAATAGTAAAATGTCATTTTCAGCATATAAACTGCTTCGAAGGGGGCAAACCCTTAATGAAGTCTTGCTCGTAGCGCCGTTTTATAGTTATCTTTTGAAAATGGGCCTAATCTGCAATCAAAATTTTTTCGTAAAATTCTCCACGAAATTTTGCCCGATTTTGTGGAGAATGTAATGACTTCAAATATGTGTTTTGCGGCCATTAATTATCATTCAAATGAAACTACACTCTCATATATTCTCATTCAATATGAAATTTAGAAATAAAAACATAAATAAGGTTATGAATCTAGAGAAATAAAAAAAGTGGCTCAAAATACTCGAACAATGAAACCAAAATGTTATAAAAGCAGCAAGGTTTTGTGGCTTGTGGTGATATAGTAGCCTCAACAAGATTCTCGATGTACCTAAATACAATATAAAATAAAAACAAGTATCAAAGTGGTATTTAAAGAGGCACAATAATTCACATGCCAACGTATTAATTGACGTAAGATCCAAAAGGTACAAAATTCACCTTTAAAATATTAAATGTCATTTTCGGCATCTAAACTGCTTCGAACGTGGGAAAGCCTTAATGAATTCTTGCTCATAATTTCAATTTCTGGTAATATTTCGAAAATGAGCCTAATCTTCAATCAAATAATTTTTGTAAAATTCTTCACAAAATTTTGCTCGATCTCGAGAAGAATGTAGTGACTTCAAATAAGTGTTTTGCGACCATGAATTATTATCGAAACGAAACTACACTCCCATATATTCGAATTCAATACGAAATTTAGAAACAAAAACTAAAATAAGGTTATAAATCTACAAAAATAAAAAAAACCGGCTAAAAATACTCGAACAATAAAATCATGACGTTATAAAAGCAACAATGTTTTGTGGCTAGTGGTGAGATAATATCCCCAACAAGATTCTCGATGTACCTAAATACAATATTAAATAAAAACAAGTATCAAAGTGGTGTTTAAACAGGCACATTAATTCACATGCGAAGGTATTAATTATCGTAAGATCTAAAAATGCAAAATTTGCCTTTAAAAACAGTAAAATGTCATTTTGGGCATCTAAACTGTTTCGAACGGGGGAGGGCACACATATTTCACCATCACATATTTAGCAAGATGTGAAAATGCAACAACAAATAAAAAAATATTCAGGCATAATATCAGCTTCCCATTAAAACGACATGAAACACATAAAAAAGATTCAACCATAATATTTGGAAAAATCATAACAAATAATGGCATATAGGTAATGAAAAGTAATGTTATCATAAGACGTACAAATGATGGTTATCAGTTTTATCCACATACAAAGAAGACACAGCATACCAATACATAACTGAGGCACATTAACAGTTTCTGCAAGATTACGATAGTTTAACATATTACTAACGAATGTTTGTCTAGAGGATACATAAGGCATATCAGCAAACAAAGCAATTTTTCTTTGGCGTTTTCTAGTTCTCATTGAAGTATAATAGTCTAACGTAATGCAGTTAACCAAACTAAAAAAAAAAACATATACCAATGTAACCACAAAAATTATTCTTCCACATGGCCACAGAGGTTCGCCTGCAATAACTCCGGGCTATTTACAAAGCGGTTAGTCATCGTGAAATTAATCAGTTAAAAAAAAGTTGAATACCCAAGTTACAAAATAATAAAATAAAATAAAGCAAGTATCATTGTACCTACACAATGTTGTGGTTAGTGGGGGATTGATTATGTTTTGTTGTTTTGTTGTTTTGTTGTTTAGTTGTAGAGGTGAGATCTGCATGATGCACAAAGTTTCAAATATCATGATTTTGAGTTAGGGAGTCTTTGCTTTTGCGTTTGAAAGGTGATTATTTGATTATCACGTTTTTAAAACGTGAGTAATAAAAAAATTGTGTTTGGCAAACAAAAGATTAGAATCAATTAATTGCGATTTGAAGGTCTCGGAACGTGGAAAATGAAAAAACATGTCACCTCTTACTGCAGCAACACGTAATTATTTGATTATCCGATTCTTTCATTTTCTGCTTATTTTCCCCCTAATTTCTTATTAATTTATCAAATAATCTTATTTGTCAAACACCTAAAAGGCTTGATTATTAGATTATTACGTTATGAAATAGCATAATCAAATTCAAACACCATTAATAATTACCACGTTTTGCTATAGCTGATTGTTTTATTCTAATTATCTTGATCGCATAATCAATTTTGAAAATGCAAATTCAAACATCTCTTAAAAAACTTACGGAAAATATATTTATTTAAACTTTTGTATAGTTTATACAAAAGTTCTATGAAAAAATATCGTATGAATAAATTAATTTATACTAATAATACTATTAATTACTTCGTATTAATTATTTTAATTTTTACTAATATATGCTGATGATGATTATAATTATGTTTATGGTTATTTTTTTTATTTTTTTTTATTTTTTTTGAAAAGCAAGTAAACTTTTATTGATATATCGGAATATTACAAAGCCCTATAATCTATACTATATATTACCACATAAGGGAGAGAAGTAAACAACATCGTATTCCTATATCAATTCAAGGACGAGAGGCCACTAAACACCATGGCACTTGAAAAAATGAGCTGAGAAGAAGCACCCATACAGTACCGCATATGCGATGACAAAGTTGGTTACTACATCCCATTTAACCAAGTGAAAAGTGGAGATCCAAGCCAAGAATAATATAGAGAATTATACGAGGAGTCGGTCGAGAGTGGGCCGAAGGAGGGCCTTCGATTCCGAATTAGCCAATGCCCATTCTATGTATGTTCGGTGTGATGTAGAAGGAGGGGTTAATTAGCCATTGATGCCACTCAATTGTTGATTTTTTTTTGTTTTGTAGATCCATGCGAATGTTTGGGTTTGGATCTCGGAGAGGATAGTGGCAACATTCCAATCTTTTTTGTTGAAGACCTTGATGTTTTGGTGTTTCCATATTATGTAAGTTGAGGCCCATTTGGTGGCTTGCCAAATGGAAGAACCAAGGTGCGATGAGGTGAAGGGTTGGTTATTTGTGGTTACGTCGTGGAGTGAGTTGAAAGTGTTAACGGGAAGGTTCCACCAATTTAGAATTGAGTTCCAAACGGTTGTTGTTGTTGGGCAATGAAAGAGAATATGTTCGATGGTATCAATATGTATGTTACAAAGTGGGCAAAGTAGTGAATCAAGGTCAATGTTGCGTGTCACACCCCCCAAAATGGACCAGGGGTAATTGTGACCAATCATATCATAACACAGTTGTATAAACGAGAACGACTCTATATGAGACTTTTTAAATAAAACCTTTATTAATAAAATAGCGGAAGCAGTAATACATGTTTACATTATTATTAAAACATAAAATAAATGTTTATGAACTAAAATATAATATGCGATGTGGACTCCATGCAAGCATCAAACCTATCATCACAAAGCTGCAAACAGCTAGCTCAATCATCACCTGAGACAAAACATGCTTAAAGTGTCAACCAAAAAGGTTGAGTGAAATTCACAGGTTTATAAATAATATCCAAAGTTTTAGACCACAAGATTTAGTTTAAAGTTGATTGATATAGAAATATCAATCTAAAAGTGTTGCTGCATTTTGTAATATCGCTACTATTCAAGTTTACCCTATGACACCTTGTACTGTCAGTGTCGTGGAATCATTATTATGTAACCAAAGACCAACGGTCGAATGGTTAGAGACGTTACTCTCAATAGGCCTACTCACAATAATTAAGTTTGCATTTAAACGTAGCAATTAACGATATTACGATAGGGATTTAGTATGAATCAAAGCATGACAACATAATTAACAATTTAATACTTGTGTCTAAGCGTAAAACAGTTATAAAGCAAGCATGTGTCTCACCCCAAAAGTTATAAAACAGTTATGAAACAGTAAAAAGTGGGGCTATGAAGTTCACCTTAGTAGCACACGAAAGAATTGAACGGAAGGACGTGACCGAGATCTCAACCTAGAGATAGAACGTATGATCAGACATTGCCTAACAGACAATAGTATATAGTACTATATTGATAGTAATGGTTCACTAAAGAATTTCCATTTTTGAAAGGTTACTATTTATGGAAAGTTTCCACTTATAGTAATTTTTCAATTTTAGAAAGTTCGGGTTAATCTTTAGCAAGATGTTGTACAACTCTACTCAAACTTCGTTGCTATCAAATAAGTCAAGAATGACCAGATGTAACCGGGGGCCCAGGATTCTTGACCAGAATCTAAGTCATGGCATTCGAGATCCACAAGCTTACCCATAAATGGCAACCTAGACATCATTCACTTACGACAGTGAGTAGCGATGAAGTTCATATGAATTATACATTATCTTTGATTAACCTTCACTTTAGGTGTATACACACAACGAATTATTAATGTACTTAATAATTATATATGTGATAATATAACCTAAGTTTTATTTAATATTTAGTTATTATACCTTAGTATGTCTTATATATATTAAATATAATTACCTTTAAATAAATACCTAAATTACTTCAAAAATAATAGTGTTTTATTAATCGAACATTATTCAAAAATGTCTAAATAATAAATTAAATATCTAAAAATTACATACATAATTTTTATAGTCTTAGTTAATCATATAGATTAGTTGAAAAATTTAAGAAAACGTTTTTATTATATTTTTGTATTTATTTTGTTTTTACCCTTAATGTATTCACAAAACAATTTTAATTCTACATAATTACTAAATAAACCTAAATAATTATTTTTATAATTTTTATAAGTTTCTATCAGTCTAATAACCTGTATAAAAATATTTAAAAAAATATTTTTTATTATTTTATATTTATTCTTAATTTACCTTCGAATTATATAATAATAGAGTTTAATTATATAATAAATACCAATTCAACCCAAGTAATTATTTTTATAATTTTTTTCAGATCTATATAAGTTTTAAAAACTCAAAAAAAAATTATATATATTTTATTTTTGGTTAAAAGTATTTATTACGATTTTACATTGTTTTTACGTTTAAACACTACATAATTCGTATTTAATTATAAATAATATTCCATAAATTATCAAAATTATTTTTATGCATCATAACACTTATAATACTAATTATAACATATAAACATAATTAATTTCGAATTTTACAAAGAATATACAATAAATATAAATATAATGAAAATATTGAAAAAAAATTAATAAACATAGAAAGTACCTCAAATTTTCTTCAAGGTTTTGAGAGAATAACTTAAGTTTTTGTGTTTGACAAGAAAAAATGAATGAGGAACCATGTATTTATAGGTAAAAATGGTTGATGAAAAGAAAAAAAAATAATAAAATAAAGGTGACAATTTTGACAAAATAATAAAAACATGTTAAAAATGTTTTTAATAAGTTTTTGTTTTTGAAAATATTTAGTCAAAATTCATGGGCTCATTATTTAATTTATAAAAAAAATCTTATTTCTTTTTATTTTTATTATTTTTTTATAAGCTAAAAATATATATAATGATTAAAATAACTTATCATTTAATTAATAATTATGTTACATATAGTTTTAAATATAATACGCATTAATATTAATATTAACTAAAGTTATTTTATATAATTAGTGTAAACTTTAGTTAACAAAAAGTGTCGACTAAAAATAAATATTTGATCAACGTCGAATTTAATTATATATTACGTATGGATAACAACCCTATAGGCAAATTAGTCAATTCAAGTATGAAAATATGAGGGTTGTTATAGTACCTACCCGTTAAAAGAAATTTCGTCCCGAAATTTAATTGTTGCCATCAATCGGCGTTGTTCGTACATAGACGAGGATATCTACGTTTTATTTGGTTTTCACGTTCCCAGGTATGCTCGGGGCCTTGCGTGAATTCCAACGGATAGAATATTGTTCTGTTTCAAGAATTAAAATCATACAAACCATAATTTCTACAAGTTCATCTACGAAGTGCATTTTATTATTAATGCGGAGATCATTCAAAATGATGATGTTATACAAGTCATTTCAGTAAATTGGATATATAAAATGTGTTATGAATAATATCGAGCTCATTTAAAACCTTGAGTGGTTATGCCACAATATTAGGGTAGACAAAGCAGAGAGTAGTTCATGAAAATTATAGTCATGAAGTTTGATAGAGATCATCATTGTTTACAACAAGAATATTGTAATGATGAATATAAGTTAAAGAATAAAGTTTTATCACTATTGAATAATATGGATAAAACGATTCGATTATAGGAAGAGTATAAACGAAGCTATCGTAAAAGAGTGAATGAGTAAATTAAATGTTCGCCTTAACTTTTGACGTAGTCACGATTGATTTCCGGAATTCAAGGGATTAAAGGAAATCTTCGTAATCTATAAGATTTGATTCTCCGGTATTTAAGGAATTTTGGGATTTCTTTGATTAAATGCGGTGAATTGCCTCGATTGCTGTGTTTGGAAATTTTGCTATAAATTAGCTTCTTCTGTTTCATTATCTTCACCACTTCTATACTTTCTTCCTAGATTCATACTTCCAAAAGATTTGTTAATATGCTCAATCCCGTATTGATACTTGTTATTATATTGACCATATATGCAGTCATGCTTCTTTTTCTTTTACCACCAGAGGAATCTGTTTACTTCTACTATGCTCTTGGGGTTATAGTGTTTTTAATTCTCCCGTGTCTTTATGTTGCTATACACATTGATATACACGATTTGTAATTTCTGTGTTGTTATCGGACTTTGTATTTTCCCTTATATGTCGGAGCTCTTTACCTTTTTATTCTGCTCTCGACTCTAAGTTAAGCGAGTAATGGTCCAGAATTTGTAGGTATGAAGTTTCGAATGAACCTAATGTTCTAAGCGTAATATCACGATTTGATTTGGTAAATTACCAGAATTACTGAGGATAGAACTATCAAGAATATATGTTCTTGATATGTTCAGAGATTAAGTAGAATGTAAGAGTCGTGTAACATGGCAAACGATGATTATAAAGTCTATGAATCATCATCTTCCATTAAAAATTTAGCATGACTTACTGTAATATAATCACGTTGGTCTGACGTCATTTTATTATACTAACTCATGCTTCAATTTCCAACATTTCTTCAAAACATTTATAATTTAAACTTGAATTTTACTGAATATAGAAACTAAAATAGTTTCCTTTATAAAGATATCGCAAAGAGATACTTAATTGTGGACAAGAATCGTTATGAAAATATCTTCAGAAATATAGAGGATATTTATAACGACATTTTGGAATTTCTAAGTTCGAAGGTTGATGAAGAAAAATTTTCCGCAAGCTTTTAACATAACTTCGGAGCAAGATATTCTCTAAAGATTTCATCAGATCCAGAATTATGTGGATTCTTTGAATATAGGGTTTGGTCCTTGTATTTGTCCTTGGTCTCCTCCATGGTTAGCTCAATCCGTTTTTCAGTTCCAAATTTTCTTTCGAGCTTTTCCAACGTACCATTCTTTATTATCAAACTTTTGGCCATTGAGACCATCTACAATTTTGCTGTTTCCTCTGCATTTAATGTAGCCATATTTGATTCATCGGTTATCAATCCAAGATGGTTTCAAGAAATTTCGTTTTTAGATGATTAAACGCTGATTGTAATCGTCAACGGATCTAATGGTTGATGAATAGGCGTTGTTGATTTCAAAAGTAATGAACGATAATTTAGGTGGTTTGATGTGATAATTCATCATAGAATACGAATGAATATAATTCATGAATGTAGTGATCTTTAGGAAGATTACACTTGCTAAAGCTTTACTTGGATTCCGATATGTCCAAATCAGAATAGGTAATTAAATTTGTATGAAAATGGTTGTTCTTTAGTGAACGGATACATATGTGGATGTAAGTAGTATAGTTACTAATTATTGAATTAGAATTTGAAGAATGTACAATGTAAGATATTAATGTGAGATATAAATATTTCTCGAGTTTTACCTACCCGTTAAAATATTTTCACAATTAACAGTTTGTACAAAAGGATTTTTAATTACAATCTTTATGAAGATATACATTCATATATGTATTCTTCACGTATAATATAGATTTAATGAGTTAATATACTATTAAACTCATTTGATTTGCGGTTGAAGCGAGAATAAATAATCTTCAAAACTTGAGAGATTACATAATCATCGCAGAATCTTTCTTTAATGAAGTTATGAATCAATACTCCATCGTTCATTGTTATTGATATACCTCGGTATATGATGTTGATGCTCATGGAATTCTTTTGAAATTCACAAGGCACGAATGATGTTTTCTAAAGAGTTTTGAGTACATCGAAAATGAAAGTGTAAAACCAAATATGTATTTGAATAATACACTTAGTTTATTATGAAATGGAGTTTATTGTGATGAAACAGTGATTAACGATTGTTAAGTCATTAACGATGGATGTACATCATAGCATATTAGTGATATGAATTAACCAAGTAGTACATACTAGTTAAGATTCACACGTAATAGCTTAATACGAAAAGATTTATTATTGTTCCAAACCATATATATATATATATAAAGTATACATATATAATTTTCAGGAAGAATGAGTCAATACATCTTAACTCATTATTACTAATATTCCTTGGTATCTATGGGGCGTATGATGTTGATATTCGAGGTACAGATTATGGTGTTTGTTGTTGGTGAAGCTGATGCTGTTGGTGGTGATGTTGTTGGTACTGGTGGTGATGCTGGTTATGCTTCTGGTGCTCGTAGGTTTCGCACCATATTCTCCAGAGCCACCACTCGAGTGCGAAGCTCATTGACTTCTTCTATTATTCCGGGGTGATTGGCGGTTCGGACAAGTGGATGAATAAGATCTAGAATTTTAGATATTATATATTCGTGACTGGATACCCTGGAAATGAGGGTAAAAATAGTGTTCCGAACGGGTTCGCCGGTAAGTGCTTCAGGTTCTTCACCAAGAGGTGAATTCGGTTGGTGGAAGGGATCACCTTCTTCTTGTCTCCATTGATTAAGTTTACTACAAACCCATCTCCAATTCATCCAAAATAGATGATGACTAATTGGTTGGTTCATTCCGGTTACGCTGCCATTGGAGCTCGAGGAGTTCGAGGAATCAAGTGAGAAATCCATATTATCTGATCGGAATAAGGGTTTTTGTTATGAGATGAGTGTTGAATATTGAATGATATATTTGTCTTCTTGATATACGTATATATAGCAAAAAGATTTCCGTAATTTACGGAGGAAATTTAGGAAAAGTGTTAGACAAAGTTTATTAAGATAGATATGATATGATATAATAAGATATGATGTGTCTATAATCCAATAATAGCAGTATGACGTGTCAAGATCATAAAATGATAAGTATGTAATCTGATAATCTTTCGATTAAAGACTTTTAATTCATAATGGCCTATTCAGGTCTAGGGGCTTGAGCTATAGGATCCTTTAAATCGGTAATCCAAACCCTTCCATTCTAGAGTTTCGTAGACGCCATCCATCAAGAAAATTCAATAATGAGAAATAAAAGGTATAAAAGTAATGAATATGAGTAGTGATGACATTATAATGTCTTTGAGATTCTCGATAACTCAATAACATTTTTCGGTTCGCAAACTAATGCATAAAGGCATAAAGCATATAGGTACGTGATATAACAGGGAGTTATATACATTTGAGTATGAATAGTAACAAATATAGGAGTTTCAAAAATTCATGGATAATATTTCATGTAATACATATGTAATACACAAAACCATGATAAATGACATAGGAATGTCGAGAACGGTGTCGCATTTAAATGTGGTAGCGGAATTGAATAGTACTTAGGAGAATGAGCAGAGTTCTTAGATTGGCTCGGCATTCAAAGATAAGTAAAGTTTCTAAAGTATAGTGTAGCATTTAACAGTTAAAGGCAACAATTAAAGGTACTATAGTCAAAGGAAGTTGTAGTCCTACATTGCTAAGGTACCTAATTGTATAAGGCACACATAAAATGCAATCCTGGTTCTCTACAACAATTCTGCTCTGATACCAATCTGTCACACCCCCCAAAATGGACCAGGGGTAATTGTGACCAATCATATCATAACACAGTTGTATAAACGAGAACGACTCTATATGAGACTTTTTAAATAAAACCTTTGTTAATAAAACAGCGGAAGCAGTAATACATGTTTACATTATTATTAAAACGTAAAATAAATATTTATGAACTAAAATATAATATGCGATGTGGACTCCATGCAAGCATCAAACCTATCATCACAAAGCTGCAAACAGCTAGCTCAATCATCACCTGAGACAAAACATGCTTAAAGTGTCAACCAAAAAGGTTGAGTGAAATTCACAGGTTTATAAATAATATCCAAAGTTTTAGACCACAAGATTTAGTTTAAAGTTGATTGATATAGAAATATCAATCTAAAAGTGTTGCTGCATTTTGTAATATCGCTACTAAACAAGTTTACCCTATGACACCTTCTACTGTCAGTGTCGTGGAATCATTATTATGTAACTAAAGACCAACGGTCGAATGGTTAGAGACGTTACTCTTAATAGGCCTACTCATAATAATTAAGTTTGCATTTAAACGTGGCAATTAACGATATTACGGTAGGGATTTAGCATGAATCAAGGCATGACAGCATAGTTAACAATTTAGTACTTGTGTCTAAGCGTAAAACAGTTATAAAGCAAACATGTGTCTCACCCCAAAAGTTATAAAACAGTTATGAAACAGTAAAAAGTGGGGCTATGAAGTTCACCTTAGTAGCACACGAAAGAATTGAACGGAAGGACGTGACCGAGATCTCAACCTAGAGATGGAACGTATGATCAGACATTGCCTAACAGACAATAGTATATAGTACTATATTGATAGTAATGGTTCACTAAAGAATTTCCATTTTCGGAAGGTTACTATTTATAGAAAGTTTCCACTTATAGTAATTTTCCAATTTTAGAAAGTTCGGGTTAATCTTTAGCAAGATGTTGTACAACTCTACTCAAACTTCGTTGCTATCAAATAAGTCAGGAATGACCAGATGTAACCGGGGGCCCAGGATTCTTGACCAGAATCTAAGTCATGGCATTCGAGATCCACAAGCTTACCCATAAATGGCAACCTAGACATGATTCACTAACGACCGTGAGTAGCGATGAAGTTCATATGAATAATACATTATCTTTGATTAACCTTCATTTTAGGTGTATACACACAACGAATTATTAATGTACTTAATAATTATATATGTGATAATATAACCTAAGTTTTATTTAATATTTAGTTATTATACCTTAGTATGTCTTATATATATTAAATATAATTACCTTTAAATAAATACCTAAATTACTTCAAAAATAATAGTGTTTTATTAATCGAACATTATTCAAAAATGTCTAAATAATAAATTAAATATCTAAAAATTACATACATAATTTTTATAGTCTTAGTTAATCATATAGATTAGTAGAAAAATTTAAGATAACATTTTTATTATATTTTTGTATTTATTTTTGATTTTACCCTTAATGTATTCACAAAAAAATTTAATTCTACATAATTACTAAATATACCTAAATAATTATTTTTATAATTTTTATAAGTTTCTATCAGTCTAATAACCTGTATAAAAATATTTAAAAAAATATTTTTTATTATTTTATATTTATTCTTAATTTAACTTCGAATTACATAATAATAGAGTTTAATTATATAATAAATACCAATTCAACCCAAGTAATTATTTTTATAATTTTTTTCAGATCTATATAAGTTTTAAAAACTCAGAAAAAAATTATATATATTTTATTTTTGGTTAAAAGTATTTATTACGATTTTACATTGTTTTTACGTTTAAACACTACATAATTCGTATTTAATTATAAATAATATTCCATAAATTATCAAAATTATTTTTATGCATCATAACACTTATAATACTAATTATAACATATAAACATAATTAATTTCGAATTTTACAAAGAATATACAATAAATATAAATATAAATAACAATATTGAAAAAAAATTTAATAAACATAGAAAGTACCTCAAATTTTCTTCAAGGTTTTGAGAGAATAACTTAAGTTTTTGTATTTGTCAAGAAAAAATGAATGAGGAGCCATGTATTTATAGGTAAAAAATGGTTGGTGAAAAGAAAAAAAATAATAAAATAAAGGTGCCAATTTTGACAAAATAATAAAAACATGTTAAAAAATTTTTTAATAAGTTTTTGTTTTTGAAAATATTTAGACAAAATTCATGGGCTCATTATTTAATTTATAAAAAAATCTTATTTCTTTTTATTTTTATTATTTTTTTTATAAGCTAAAAATATATATAATGATTAAAATAACTTATCATTTAATTAATAATTATGTTACATATAGTTTTAAATATAATACGCATTAATATTAATATTAACTAAAGTTATTTTATATAATTAGTGTAAACTTTAGTTAACAAAAAGTGTCGACTAAAAATAAATATTTGATCAACGTCGAATTTAATTATATATTACGTATGGATAACAACCCTATAGGCAAATTAGTCAATTCAAGTATGGAAATATGAGGGTTGTTATATTGCGTTTGTCAAGTTTGGCTCGAGTTGGGATTATACTAAATAATACGCGCCACATGAAAATGTTGATTTTTTGCGGTATGAGTTTGTTTCTAGGCGTCGATATGGGGTTGGCTAGATTATCAAGTTTTAGGTTATCGAGAATGGAAGCTAGGGCCACTATTTATGGTGGGGACACCGATGGGTAGTCCAAGATAGGTGAACGGGGTTGAGCCTGCCGAGCATTCGATATAATTGGCCATTTCCTCGACATCGTTTTTTGGTACCCCGATTCTAAATAACTGTCGACTTCAATTCATAAGCAAATTCCAAAATCTGTTGAACGTCAATCTCAATTAACAGTAATCAAACACAGAACGATAGCAACCCTTTTTATTTTTTTATTTCTTTCCTGTCCTTGTGATTCCCTCTGTCGATGATTTTTTTTTTTGTATAAATCAATTAACTGCACTTGATAAATCACTTATTAGATATTCCACCATCACTAACAAATATACCTTACTACTTTGTGTTTTTATTTGGGAAATTAAAACCGAAAATAATAGCTGAACCCGTTTTTACTCTGTTTCAAATTCATTTTATCAAAAGCCCGATTTCAAATCATTTGTCGAAATCTAAAAATACAAAAGTGTTTAGAATCTTCTATATGAACTATCTGCAAATTTTTAACCCTTAATTCCTTATTTTGAGCTTGAATTTTGAAGTCAAACTTTTGAAATAAAAAGTCAACAGAATGGTTATTCAAGAAATTTGAATTCTAGTTTATATTTCCGGATCAATTAAAGATTCATAAAGTTTTTAGGAACGATTTTGAATATATCTCATGTTGTAATTACAAGCTATAACGACCTAGAATAAAAAATCAAATGTTGGGTTGTTCTTCGCGTTTTCAACTTCACAGATACCTCTATATATTTTTTTTAATTTATTTAACTGTTAATTTAAATTCTCACGAATCCATTATGTTTTGAGTATATATCCTAAAACTGTTTAGATGGTTAACAATTATGTTGAATTAAATTGGGTCGTGTGAATTGGGTGAAGAAGAAGAGGAAATAAGAACAGAAAAGAAAAAGGGTTAAATATAAGGGAGTTGTGATTATATTCAGAAAAATCAAAACAGAAGAGTGGTAAAGGGGGTTTGGGCGTGAGCGGGAGGTCGTGGGTTCGAGCCCGGTCCAGGACATTTCTTTTTAGATAAAGCTTTTGAAGGGGTATACACTTATTTTTTTTATTCTATCATTATTATTATTTGTTATTATTGTTATTAGTATAATTATTATTGTTATTGTTATTATTATTAGTAGTACTATTATTATTAAGTATTGGTATTATTATAGCATTATTATTATAGGATATTATGAATATCATAATTATTACTAGTATCACCATTAGTATTATTATTATTATTATTATTATTATTATTATTATTATTATTATTATTATTATTATTATTATTATTATTATTATTATTATTATTATTATTATTAAACAAATGTATCATTATTAACAATATCATTATTTTTATTAATATTATCATTTTTAATAAAGTTATTATTATTATTATTAGTAAATCATTAATATCATAACTATCATAAACAGTAAAATTAATATTTTTACAAGTACTATTATTAATATCATTGTTATTATCACTAATAGAGTTATTATTAACATATGTATATTATTAATGTTATTATCATTATTTTTACTAATATTAACTTAGTATAATAGAACTACTGTTTTGATAAACAAATGAAATACATACATAAATATATATATTTAACACATATAGCATAACAAAATTTAATATTTTTATATACAAAATGAACATATAAAATATATATATATATATTATTAACATAAAAATGATATAACTAATACATTTATATATATTTTTGTTCAATTACAACTATGAATATTAATAAATATACAAATGATATAGGTTCGTGAATCCGAGGTCAACCCTACACTTGTTCAATGCCGTCATATGTATTTTTACTACAAAATACAGTATTGTGAGTTTCATTACTCCCTTTTTATATATATTTTTGGGACTGAGAATACATGCGCTGATTTTATTAATGTTTTACGAAATAGACACAAGTGATCAAAAACTACATTCTATGGCTGGATTATAAATATTGAATATCACCCCTTTTTAGCTTGGTAACCTAATAATTAGGAAACGGGTATGGCCCTAATTGACGTGAATCCTAAAGATAGATCTATGGACCTCGACAAGTCCCATCCGGGGTACGGATGCTTTAGTACTTCGAGATTATTATTATTATACAGACGAGAGGTTCTGTTTGGGGATATTCTATGCATTAAAGTTAAGTCGGTTATCAAGCGTTCACCATATGAATGATTTTTAATTCGTGGGTTACGCGTATTATTATGTACTCGGGTTACGTGTACAATTAAATATCTGAAATCTTGTGGTCTATTAAAATGATCAAAATGAATGATTATGGTAAACTAATGAACTCACCAACCTTTTGGTTGACACTTGAAAGCATGTTTATTCTCAGGTATGAAAGAAATCTTCCGCTGTGCATTAGCTCAGTTTAAGGATATTACTTGGAGTCAGTCATGGCATATTCCAAAAGACGTTGCATTCGAGTCGTTGAGTTCATCAAGATTATTAATAAGTCAATTATAGTTGGATATATTATGAAATGGTATGCATGTCGTCAACTTTTAATGTAAAGAAAGTTTGTCTTTTAAAAACGAATGCAATGTTTGTAAAATGTATCATATAGAGGTCAAGTACCTCGGGATGTAACCAAATGTAATGTATTTGTCCAGATGGATTAGGACGGGTCATGAAACTTTATTTGGGCTTATTAGATAGTAAGGAATTTATGATGTCATTTGGGCTTGGGGGGATGGCTAGTTCAGGTTTAAATGTAATGGGCTTAGATGGCACGTTATTGGATGATGGGAGGTTGTTGGGTTGGATAATGGGTTTTGGGGTATTGTGTAGCTCAAGGTTATGTTGCGTTTCCGAGATATAGGTACTTTCAGAACTAGGGTATGCATTGATGTTGTGGTTACCGTTATTCTTGGGAGGCGAGTAATCATTATGGTTGGTTGAAAAGTTGATAGTTTCTATACGTTTAGATGATGATGATGGTTCACGGAGGTTCTGGTGAGGGGAGTTACAGGAGTTTTCATGTTGATTCGTGGACTTTTGTGACTCGTTGCCTTCTTCATCCATAAAGGATTCCTCATCGGGGATATAATCATCGGATTGCATATCATCCTCCCAAACCGAGGACTCGTTATCAGTGGAGTTAAAATCGATTGTTTGCTCGTTGCTTTCGGTCACGTATGCAGATATTGTTTTGAAATCATGAAGAATGTGGACTTGACCATTGATAGTGGCAAACGAATTAGTCTTGATGAGTGCCTTACCGACTGACAGATCTTGGGAGCCGTTTTCTTCAATTGAATAGTTATGTAACTCGATTACATCACCCCAATAATTGGCTATTTTTCGAAAGGTAGATTCAGACCAGCACGTAATTGGAACCCCTTTTATATTAGTCCAAACTAAGCGGTCCAAATATGAGTGTTCATCGGGGTCCCATGGACGGATATCATCAAACCAATTCCGTAATGGGTGTTTTTTTACCAAAACTTTGTGGGTTAAGTACGTCATGGCCAACACGATTATCTTCAAAAAGGAGTAGGATTTGTTTGCCCCGAGGTACTTGGATTCAAAGCCTGTAAGATTTTCTGATTACATATTTTGTTAAAATATTCGAGGTGATCGATATTTTTAATAACGCCAATGAGAGCATGACCAAGGAGCTCAATAATCTTTTCATCTTTAGGGATTTTGATGGAGAACTCTTTGGTGACCTGGTTATCGACACAAACAACAGCATGATGTATGGTGTGGTTATTTTTAAGTATGTCTGAAAACTTGTGGCATCAACAAAATTATTTGGGTTGGGGATAAGGTTTTCTTTTGGCCGATATGGTGTATTATGGGTGGGCTGAGGGTCGATTGGGTTATTGTGGGTGTCTTTTTGATTGTGAGCTTTGTAGACTACAAGGAACTTACCTTCAACTTCTATCATGTTAAGTTTCCTGGCTATTGAATCAACGAGGTGGCTGGGAATATTCTTGTAACGAACGAATCCAAAACGTTTCCCGTTCTCCAATCTTTTCTTTGGAATGTAAACTTCCGTTATATCACCATAGTTCTTGAATAAGCCCCAGAGATTAACGGAAGACCGTGAGTCGGGGAAATTAAGGACAAGATAGGAAGTGATGGTTTTGTTTTCGGGTTTTGGAGGTACATGGGGTGTGTTAGGGTTTCCAAATTTCTTTAATAGATTTTTTGTGTTTTCTTGGACCTTGAATATTGAGTTGTTTGCGGCGTTAAGTTTAGTGAGTATTGGGGTTTTAGGGTTTGAAGATGATCGGTTTAGGGGTGAAAAATCATAAGCATGTGGTTTTACCGGTTGTTGTTAGATGTGTCGTTTTCTATTCCAATCAACCTTTATCCAGATTCCAACGCTCTCCGGTTGGTGTTTGATGTTGTTTACGACATGAGAAGAGTTGGATTGTTGATGTGACTTGTTCGATGTATGAGGTCGTGGGGTAAACGGGGATCTAGGGATGGAGAACATGGCAGATCTAGATTAATAAAAGTCAGATTGTATGCCTGAAAGATGATCGGAGTTTGAACAATATTTTGAGAGAGAGAGAGAGAGAGAGCGAGCGAGCGAGCATAGTAGATACAAATTAATGTTACGATTGTATTTGATTATGGTTAATTTTATTTTAACCTTTTACTCATTTCGTAGGGATTATGTGTTTGTTTTGATTTAGCTTGTCTTTTTTTTTTTTGGTTTGGTTTGGGTTAGTTTACTCATTCCCGAATATTAAGTTTGTATATTGTTGATACTGTAATCATTTACTAAAATTAATATTATTATTAACTAGTTTATAACCTCTCGCGAAACTTATATATGAGTTAATATTAGTTTGGATGTATTTTTAAGAAAAATGTATATGAATAATGTTGTAAGTTCATTAAAGTAGGCTTTTATAAACGTTTTGATGATCATCATTTATAGCATTTGCGTAAATTATAAGAGTCAATTATATATTATTATTATTATTAAGTGTGTATAGATATGGCACCGGCGGGATACAATTTTCTTATATCAACAACCTACCTAAAAAAATTTCTTTGTCCGTCGGGACCCATGTACTCGTTAACAAGTTAAATTTTTTCGCATATACCTGTAATCTGCGGGTACCAATGCCCAACGAATAAAAAAATATATAATCCAACTAAAAAAACTAAGATTATATCAGAACCTAAAAAATATATGCAAATGGTTCAACTTTACAATTACAATAAATGATGATGTGTAATGAAATATAACTATATAACTATATAAGTATGCATGCTAACATGTATACCCGCTGGTTTTACAAACGGATACTACGGATTCATGAGCCGGATTTTAATCACATCGGGTATTGTATATCTGCTATCCACATACAGCGCGCCAACTAATAAAAATATTTACCCTACCATACTCAAGTATAAAGCTTTTTTAATAACAAATTAAAAACTTAAATTTAATTATTAATAAAGATAATAATTAATTATTATAAATAATTATCTATATATTCATTTGAAGAATTAATGAACAGTAAATTTGCAATTCAATTTCAATTTGGAAAATCAATTGCTTTAAACCTTTTATATCAACTGTGGAAATCAGGGGCAAAAGTGAGTAGGGGCAGAGGGGGGCGGCCGCCCCCAGTGGATTTTTTTTTCAGTGTAAAAATTTTGAATTTTTCGACTTTGCCTCCGGTGATTTTTTCCCCCCCAAAACTACAAATTTTGCCCCAAAACCTTCAAATTTTGCCCCAAATTCTCCAACTTTTGTCCCAAAATCTTCAATTTTTGCCCCAAAATCTCCAACTTTTGCCCCAAATTCTTCAAATTTTGTCCAAAAAAATTGCTACGGTTTAAAAAAAAAAATTTACCCCCGGTGAAAAAAATCCTAGTTTCACCTCTGGACTGGAAATTAAATAACCAACGAAAGAATGGAATAGTGGTTAGGTGCCTACATAGTTAACTAAAGAGTCGCAAGTTCGAATCTTGGCCCCATTTTCTTCTTTTCTAACCCTTTAATCTCTCATTTTGTAAAATTTTAATAATGCTCCGTTAATGTTTATTATTTTAAATTTACTCCTCTCACTCCAATTCTTTTGTTTTCAATTTTTTTTATTTAATCTAATCTTTAATATGTATATGATATTATTTCTTTTATTTATTTATTTTTTTTAGCATTTTTTAGTTTTTTTTAATATTTTATTTAAATTCTTTTATTATAATTCCTTTTTTTCTCCTTTCCTTTATAATTTTTGTGCTACTCTCACACTTTACTATTAAACAACAAAAATATTCAAATTATATTAATTTTAACTAATTAAATTATTGATTTAAAACATATTTTCTCTTTGATTTTGTTAGAGTTATTAATGTTTAAGTATTAAAACATAAATTGTGTACAACGAAAAACTGGCTAAATATGTTGTAAAAAATAAGGGGTTCGCCGCTGCAGCGCGCGGCTCACCCTAAAACTTGTTATAATTATAAGTAATAATAATAATAATAATAATAATAATAATAATAATAATAATAATAATAATAATAATAATAATAATAATAATAATAATAATAATATTATTATATTATAATAAATATAATAATTAATAGGGTAAATTACATAAAAAGGTAACCGATTTTTCCTGTTTTCCTATCTTAGGTAATCTAGTTCATTCGGATATAAAAAATGAGTCTTTTTGCAAAAGTTAATCAAAAAGAGTGGTGTCGTTAACTTTCTTAGCTAAGTGTCAACTTCGCATAACATGTCAAGTCCTTTATCGACCAACATTTTCAACTCGTGATTTCGACGCACGTTTTCGATGCGAGATTCCTACATGCGTTTTCGACCTGCGTTTTCGAGGTGCGTTTTTTACCAGAGTTTTCGACAGCGTTCTGGAGGCGCGTTTTCAACTCGAAATTTCGAGGCGCGTTTTCGCGCCGAAAATCGCGCCTCGTAAATGCGCCTCATAAACTGCCTTGAAAAGGCGCGCTGAAATCGCGAGTTGAAAATGCGCCTCCATAGCGCTAGTAAATAACGCGCCTCAAAAAACGCGCGCCGAAAACACAGGTCGAGAACGCATGTAGGACTCGCGCGTCGAAAACGTGCGTCGAAATCGCGAGTTTAAAATGTTGGTCAATAAAGGACTTGACATGTTATGCAAAGTTGACACTTAACTGAGAAAATTAACAAAAGTTAACGACACCCCTCTTTTTGATTAACTTTTTAAAAAAGACTCCTTTTTTAAATCCGAATGAAATAGATTACTTTTTTTTGTACAACAGTTAGTTGGGGATCACCCAGGGGGACTTAACCACCCACGCGATCATCTCCCGCAGTTGCTATACTCGCCCCCTAACTGCGTGCCGAGAAGAAAACCCGCACCAATCACACACGGGGCATGGACGGTAAAACTCCCTCCCCTTTACCCCCCCCCCCCCCCCCCAAAAAAAAACTGGGAAAGGTGCCATGGGTGATACTTCATTGTAGGGATGAAATTGTGGGTTAATATGTAGCCAATGAGGGTCGAACTTCTGACCTCCGGCAGGCCACGAATCGCTGAACCACATCACAACTTTAAAATAGATTACCTTATAATAGGAAAACATGAAAAATAAGTTACCTTTCTATGTAATTTGCCCTAATTAATAATTAATAGTAATAATAAAGCCATATATAAGTATATAACTAATACTCCGTATTATATACGTATGTCAATTCAACAATTTACTTTTGACTTATTAAAATAATCATTGTAAATGTTAATGTTACATTTAAAATTATTTTTTTGTAAATAATATTACTGGATGAATGGCTTGTAAACCCGAGTATCTTCGAAGATCATAGTTAAGCAATATTCATTGGCAATTAGTTTGTAACTTTCATGTTCTTAGTTTTCTAGCTTGTTTACATTTTAGTTGGATGTAAATCTTCCTGTTGCTCTATCATGGACCTCACATGCTTCTTCTTGTAAATCTTTATCTATAATAATAATATTTGTTGCCTTTTCACAAAAAAAAATAAATAAATAAATAAATTAATATATATATATATATATATATATATATATATATATATATGATGTATTTATAAATAGATAACGTTAATTTTGTTAACTGAAATTAAATTATAATTATAATATCAATTAAAGTAGATAAGTTATAAATTATAGGAATCATACATAAATTGATTGTTTTTAAGGTATTTTTGGTAGATTAATTATAAATGTTTGCTAAAAAAATGTTTGACTATAGCATTATGAGTTTAAAAACTTTAAATAGGTGGCTAGATTATAACGACATTATTACTAAATATATTAAATCACGTAAATGATATCCAATAAGGACCCGCCAAGTACCCACTTTTTACTGTTATACGGTAGCGGTTTTTTTTTCTTTCACTTCAATTAACATATTATCATCGACTGAATTCAAGATCCACAAAGGTTAGGTTCGTGATTCAGAGAATTGACAAAGCATATGAGATTCTGCTAAATATCAAATCCTCAAGGGTTCATTTTTAATTGGGGTTTCAAATTAGAGTTTATTGAAAACCCTCAATGCTTCGATTTTTGAAGATCGCTCAAAATCGTCATTGAAAAAAACTCATTATCTGATAAGTTTTTGAACGAAGGTTAAGTTAGGGTTTTATTGACTTGAAATCATCAAGCAGACAAGGAGACATCAATCTGGGTACATGTATGGCAATCTTCATATCTTTTTTTATTTTATTTTTTTGTTTTACTTCTGTAACATAATCATCAATTCCGAAAATTTTGATTTAGTGCTAATCATTAAATTTAAATAATTAATAATCTTAAAAAAGACTATATTTATAAAGTTGTATATTTTTCATGAGTGTGTACATTTTTAATCATGATCTGTACATTTTTAAATTACGGATTCGTTGTTCTTATTAAGGGATAAATGATCTAGAATTTGATGCTTAAAAGTGTATGTTAACACCATTATCTTTTTCACAGTCCTGAATCCCTTGGTATTGTTGTGGGCAATGTTTTCTTGGTTACGAGGCCATCTGAGTTATCCATAGTTGGCGAGTAGATATTCTATTTGTTTTATATTGTTTGAAGTACATGTGCTATATGACCCAGTGTATGTTCTACGTTAGGGGTATGTGAGTTTAGTAGCTCCAGTTTTTGTTTTTGGGTAACAAAGTTATAGGTGATTGAGTTCAGTGGCTTATGTTAGTATAGCACCTTTTCCCTGTAATTTGAGTTGAATGATTTTCTCAAGCTGAAAGTATATATATACTTAAAAAAATATGTATATAAGACATCTGTTGCATCTTCGTGTTTCTTACAATAGTAGTTGCATGGAGATCTATTTCGATGGTCAGTGTCTCTTGGTTGGATTAAACTCATGTTCGGAAAAATTTCATATTGGTGGACTGAGTGATGTCAGTGAGAGATTGGACGTTCAGTCTCCTTCAGTTTGTTTCCTACATTTGCGTACTCAGAAGGTATAATTAGAAAGTCAACTATTTAAAAGAAACTTTAAAGTTGCAAAATGGGCGGGTTAAAAAAAAAAGTAATATCAGGTTTGGGTCAAAACAAGTAACCTTGACTTTCTGAACATACATTTTTAACATAATTTTCATCGAACATGTTTGCAACGGATACAGATTATTTAACTGGAAAGAACCATCATTCGGAACATATACTTTGTCTCCTTTTGTTCTATCTCCGATTGGTTCTTTTAAAATGCAAAATTAAATATACATAAACTTGTGTTGACACATCAGTGCATAAATAATAGCAAAGTATGTTTCAGTTATTGCGTTTTCCTCAAAATGCTTTGTAGTTACGAGCAACGCTAAGAGGATACTTTAAGTTTTTGTTTCCTTATATATATAGAGTAAAAATAACTAATGTACAATGAAGTTTTTTACATGTTATTAATGAAATATTGTATGCAGTTGGTAATGAAGAATACGACATAATTGTGTGAAAGTAAGCCTAATGTGATGGTTAATGGTCTTTTTCACAGGTCCCACTATAATTGCTATGAATTATATATCAAGTTTGTCAACCATGTTAAAGTATAATGTCACCATCTACATGCAAATAAGCAACATTATTGATCATTGATATCTTAATCAGTTGATTTAGACCATGTGTCAACTCTAATAGGTTAAATGGGTAATGAATAAGCCCATTACTGGATTTGACCCAACATGGAGAAACAAATTGTGGAATGTGGTGAAGCCAAGTTTAGGTATTCAATCGTATATCTTATACATTTATGTATATCTAATAAGACTCAAAAGGATAAGGAATTAAGGAGTTGTATATTTTCATATATTAATCTTTATTTGGTTTAATTTTCTTACTAATATTTCTTCATAACATTCTTATAATAAGATACACTATAAATCAACACCCTGATTTGTACATATGGTAGACTAACGAGTGACCAACTGAAACTATAGCTGTCTTTCAACTTTTAACAGAATTCGAGTTCAAAGAGGTCTTAAGTGCCGTAGGAGTTAAAAACATCTGAATTTGGATCAACTAAAGACGGGTTTGGTCTACATGGAGGTATTTCATAGAATGTCTGGTAGACAGTAGTTTATTTTTTGTGAAGTAAGTGTAGCTTGCTTCGAAAATATTCGATTTATTATGTTATTAGTGACATTTTGCAGTGGCCATTTTATGATGTCATAATCTAATCTCTTTTGACCTGTTGAAGATAATTCAACGCTTTTAATAAATATACATGAATAATGTACATGATGTTCATAAAGCATAATTTGCTAAAGAAGACTCATTCTAATCCTCTGTCAACAATTATGTTCATGATCAAAAAAATTGGTCGGAAGAGAACTTCTAAAAAAATTGATCAGGATAAGGATAAGCCCATCTCTATCTCTTAAAATGTCAGTAAGTGATCATCTTTCCAGGCTTCTCATATTTTCCTTGTATTATGCATATATCGACAATTATGAATGAATCTGACCCTAAAAACTGTTTTCTAATAAGAGAACTTTCTATTAGCAAAAATCATCAGTTAGTAAATATCAATATCAAAATAGAATTTAAGGCAAATGGGTCAAACTGGTTAAAATCTACCCATTTACTTACGAATGGGTATATTTTGAGTGTGTTATATACTTATATCTAAACGGGTCAGATAAAAAGTACGTCTAAAGGTCGAATAAGTCAAATGCGCTGATTAGATAAAAAGTACGGCTAAAGGTCTAATGGGTATATTTTGACTGAGTTTTCAATGTCTTTTTAGGTGCATGGTAAAGTGGCCATAGTCCTCGATTATTATTTTCGATTGTCAGCTTATAATTCCTACATTCAATTCAACTGCTTCTTTTGCGGGTTTTAATTATCAAAATTTCACCTATCCCTACCTTGAACGTGCATGTAAATTGGGCACTTCCTCAAACCTTCGTAGGTAATGCTCTATAATTATAGTGTGCATTTTAATTGTGTTTCATTTGATAATGATGTTAGAGACACATTTGTTTGTAAAGCAACCATGGGGGACAAAACTAACCTGAAATTAGTTGATTCAATAGGTTCCACACGAATGACTATTGGGGCATTGAAAAACTTATTGCCAAGAAATTCAGCTTGACGAAGCAAGTTTAGGCCTTGCATTGGGCAGATTTTTTTTTAACAAAAAATTCACAAAATCCGCAGCAACGCGCGTACCACAATCCTGCGTACCACAATCCTAGTTGATAGTAAGTTGCGTATTTTAATGGTTAAAAGTTAATCCTAAATTAAATGATTATTACTGTATTATTCAACTAAAAATTTATTTATATTAAAAAAAAATAGAGATAAATATATACTGTAAGTTAATGGGTGATGATATGTACACAACTTATTTTTGTTATGTACACGATCATCATATATATATATAACTAATAATTGTGTACATAATATAAAAAAAATGTTGTATACATCACTCCTCTAAATTAATATGTTAATATCTTTAGTGAAAAATATATATTAAAAAAATGTATCTCTAACTAGAGATAGAGAGATTGATAGCACTGGTTTTATTCGGTACTAGAGCAACAACACATTACCCGCGCGATGAGCTTCGTCAATTTTTCCCATGTTCCTCTCACTTAATACTAATAATCTGAGCTGCAATTTCAAATTCACCTTCAGTTCTATCTAATTTCCATAACAATTACATCAATTCGATATCTCTAACTCACTGAGTGAGAATTTAGGGTTTTGTTTTTTTTTTCAGTGGAGAAGATGACAGCAACGGCTTCTGTTTCTTCTCCATGGATTCCTGAAGATGACTTGCTGCTCAAGAGTTCAATTGAGGTTTGTATACATGTTTTTAATTTATAATTTTGTTTTAATTGTAGGTTAGGAATCGTGTTATCGTTCGTTATTCAATTGAGTTTTGTATACATTCAATGGCATTGTAAATGTGTAACGAAGATTTGAAAGTTCCTTTGATTGTTTGATAGGGTAGTGGTGAAAATGGAAGTTGCTTTAATTGTTTGGGACGCCGGGTACGGTGCCCCATCCTCTGTAGGTACTACGGCCTAGCCCAAACTTTTAGACTGATTTGGGCTAAGCAAGTGTTCTAGAAACTAATCTTCACTGTGATATTATCTTTTTGGATAAGTTAATTTTCTTAATTTTATCATTGCTTCTATCTAGAATGCTAGTTTGTTTTATGTTACTTGTATATCGCGTGCCTCGTTTGTTGTTTCAATTTAGTTAGGCTCATTACTTACCTTGCAAGTCGAATCCCACACATGAACTTTTTTTCTGCTAAATGTTAGCCTTTCGAGCTGGGAACTGTTTTTTTGACTGTGGTGTGTCTTATAAAATTTTAAAAATCTTTTTAATCCCAAGTACAAGAATGTCTACATAAACATTTGTGAACATTTACTATTTCTAAATATATAGAATATCCGCCCTCTCCAATCTTTTATATTATCAAATTTTCATGCCTAACTTGGACATTGTGTTTTGAAAATTGATCTTGCCAAGTGATAGGTTGATAGGCCAAACTTGAATTCATCTGTTAAGTGGTCTTTGGTGGATTCATAGGCTGATAGGCAAATCGATATAAGTTACCTTTAAGTTTCTTCTTAATGATTAGTGGTATCAACTTCCACTTGTTCATCTGTATCGTGCTGGCTCCATTAAAAGCAACGTTGACCATAGACAATTTTTTTTTGTAATAATGTTATGTCCATATCTCCCCATTCATATTGAGAATGGGGATTGCTCGTTTGCTCCTATTATTTCTCTAACAGATCAATTTTTTCCATGTGATATATGTCACTAAATTTTGGTACATTGTCTAAAGTTTCTGCCTTTTTTATATGTGCCAGGGTGGAGCTTCTCTAGAAGCACTTTCAAAAGGGGCAGTAAAATTTTCCTGTAAATTTACGTTTCGGGAACTTCGAGATCGATGGTATTCTCTTCTTTATGATCCCGATGTTTCAGCTCAAGCTTCATCTCGCATGGCCGAATTTGAACTATCTGGCCCTAATCCATCTTCAAAATCCAAAACAGACAATATGAAAGCAAATGACAAGGTACCCGAAAAGAGAAAAAGTATACGCAGACATTATTATGCCATGCGAAAGAGAATAAAAAATGATTTTTTTAACTCTCAAAATCTCGGGTTTTTTGAGGAACGTAACAACCTTCATAACTACAACCATCAAGAACATAATGTTACAACTAATGGTGAAAATGTTATGCTAGACGATTGTCTTGCAAACAATTTAGGGTTTGAGGAAAAAGATTTTGAAATCTTGTGTCAGGCTTTTCCTGAATCAATAGGGACCATAGCTACTACTACTCCAACCACTGAAAATGATTTCATAAATGGATCGATGAGGAATGATTTATCATTTAAATTTGCTGAAAATGTTTCCCCTTCACAAAAGGAACTAATGGGTTCTTTTGACCCAAATGTGGAAATGAAAAATGTTACAAATAATGATGAGTTAGTTCCATCTAAAACTCCTTCGAGTGAAAATCGTTCCAAATCTGATAAATCAGGTGGATTTGGCGGGAAACATGTTTTTAATTCCCCTATTTCGGACAGCAGTGCTTCATTTCACACGTTGGGATTTTCGTCCCCGTCAGCTAGGCTGCCACTCTGGACGACGTTAGAAGACGTTTCTGCCCCTGATATGCCAGTTGATGACAACAATGCAGAAACTCATCATGTTGCAGAAGAAACATTAGCTCTCCATGAAGAACGTGACCACAAAAGAGAAGGTAAAAATTCACCTGGGTATGATGGGGCCCACCAGGTGTCACCTTTGGAGGACAGATCTAATGAGTATACAGATTCTCTTCTCAACTTCTCAAAGATGATGATATTCTTTTCATGGATGTAGATGTTAACAATAAAGATGCAATACATGATATTGCTAAAAATGCACAAGAGGTTATTTCATGCAATACTAATACTAGCATAAATCCCCATATTCATGGTGACGGTGATATGACATCAGCATCAGTATCACAACTCGATTATCTTCAGCTAACTGAGGGAAAAATTATTTGCACATTGAATAGAGAAGACCCTGATATACCATGCAACGATGATATTTTTTTACTGATTCACCACTCTACTCAATTTGCTAAATCGGTTGGACTGCAAATTGTTACAGATGCCACCGTGGGTCCATTATCCTCCTCATCGAATGAGAAGGATGGCGAACAGGGTCCAAGTTCAGTAAAAAAAGGGATAGATACTGAACCATGTTTCTCCCGGTCACATTCGAGTGGGCCAAATGCATTACTTGTTAGCCCCGGGATTAAACCCGAGTCACCTGACGATGAATATCTTGTGCAACTCCCTTTGAAGGATAACAATCTTAGAATTCCTAGTCAGACAGGGCCCGTGCGTACAGCTATTGACATATGTGGGAATAGGCCGTTGGAGGAAGATGCTAGTAAAGTTGAACTTCGGGTAAGTTAACGTTAATCGCATAGTACACATGGTTTAATCTCAACTTTGAGCTGTATAGTATTATAAGGTTGTCTCAGACGGTTTATTTTTTTATTGTGAACAGGGTTTAGACAGCGCAGCGGTGTATAATGAGATGTCATTACCTTTAGAAGTTGGCTCCGTCAAAATGATTAATCCAGAATCCATGGATGATTCGTATATTGATGATGTGGACAATTCTGATAGTGATGGTGACGTACCTTATTTTTCTGATGTTGAAGCTATGGTAATACTTTGGAACCCCGTTGTTCATATTTCATAACATTTCGAGGTGCCAGTGCCACCCTTTAATAATTGATGTTCTCTTTCAGATACTTGAAATGGACTTGGCTGATAGTCAGGACTCGTGTATTACAAGTGAAGGTAACCTTACAACTCCTTGTAGTCAAGGGTTAAAAATAGGTTAAAAATAAACTGTTTTATTTGATTTTTTGTTTAAATGGATAACTAATTAAGGACAAAATAACTCATAGTGCTATGATGAAGTTTTATATGAAGTTAGCATATCTCATCCGTATAAGATGTTTACATTATATATTATACACTTTTCATGTATGCTTGTAATATAAATGTATACTAACGGTGGGTCCCAATCTGCAGTTGCAAGATATCAGAATGAGGATGCTAAAAGGATGATAATGAGGTTGGAACAGGCTGTTCGGTCTTCATTTCAAAGAGCTATGTCATCTCAGGGGGCCCTTGCCATCTTCTATGGACGTCATTTGAAACAATATATCAAAAAAGCTGAGGTATTCGTGCGATTAAGGCTCTGATTAGAATATTATTTGTTTATAGAACTCAAAATACTGGATAGTGTAAAAATTTACCATTTTTGACCCGTTACACAACCCAATCATCTTGCTTACTCAAGATACATATTGAAGACAGTAGAAAGAAGCAACATCATATTTGTTAATCATTTATTTTTTAAATATTTATGTTTGAAGTATTTAGATTCAATATATTTTTCTTTATCTAAAAGTCTGGTCAACGTCCCCCTCGACCGACTTGACTTTTCAAGGACCTGACCGACTCTTCTCGTCTTGTGTCGTTTTTCAACCTTGATGCCTGATATGATTTGCAGATGATCCACAATTTAATATGTTCACTTATTTTTTGTTGTACATTTGTACCCATGATCATGTGACACAATATCCTGTTTTTATACCTAATAGTAAATAAATTTGTGTTTTTCAGGTCACAATTGGAAGATCGACTGATGACACTGAGGTTGATATTGATCTAAGGAAAGACGGACGTGCCAACAAGATATCTAGGCGGCAGGTAATATATATTGAATAGTTTATATGTATACATGTAATTTACGATTATGTGTATATCTTCTTACTAACGCATTAATTACGTATGGAACCTTTTTCTAATCTACCCAGGCTATCATAAAGATGGAAAAAGATGGATCATTCAGTATAAAAAATCTTGGAGGGAGTTCAATCTCATTAAACGGCAAAGTGGTTGCTCAGGGGCAGATGGTTGCACTTAGTTCAAGTTGTTTAATCGAGGTAATCGTATGCCTCACCCCGTCACTTTTGATATATGCAATTTTTTTATTTATTTTAAATTTACTTCATGTCGTTTTATATGATTGTTCAATTGATAGATAAGGGGGATGAGTTTCTTGTTTGAGATCAATGAGAAGTATGTAAAGCGATACTTGGGTAACCAGCCACGTTAAGATAGCTAGTAGAAGAACTTTTTGACCAGTTGACCAGTGCCGTATGACCTGATAACAAAGAGAAGAAAAAGTACTGTATCTATTTTAAGTGTGCCCTTCTCTTTACCCTGATCATATGTTTATGTACTCCTGTCAAAAATGTCAATCCTTCTCAATATTCTTAAGATTTCTATACCATACGCTTCCCTCATAAATATGCAATTATGTAGATATGTAATGTAATATATGTCATTATATATATAATCGTGGTTGCTGCATTACTCGTTCTTGTGGAGCACAAATCTCATTTATTGATGATATCAAAAGAGTAGAGTGGATTGTATATGTAATGAAGAAGGTGAGAGTTTTAGTGGTGAGCATGTTGCTGAACAGTTTGTGAAGCATTTTCAAAACTTCTTGGGCAAAAAGGATAATTGCATGCCTATTACTAGTTTAGGTGATATCTTTACCACTGAACTAAGTCCTGATGATGCTAAGGCCATGGTTATTCCATTTACTGATGAGGAAATTAAACAGGCTATGTTTGATATTGAAGATTGTAAGGCATCTGGCCCTGATGGTTTCTCATCTTTATTCTTTAAAAAGGCTTGGCATATAGTTGGGAAAGATATTTGTGAGGCTGTTAAGGAGTTTTATGATAATGGAGTGTTATTAGGGGAACTTAATGCTACTTTAATAGCTTTGATTCCTAAGTTAGACACTCTTAATAAAGTTTCTGATTTCAAGCCCATAGCTTGTTGCAATGTTTTGTATAAATGTGTCAGCAAAGTAATCACTAATAGATTGAAAGGTGGGCTAAATACGCTTGTTGACTGCAATCAAAGTGCATTCATACCACTATACCAGGGAGATCCATATTTGATAATATCCTTGTGGCTCAGGATGTATTGAAAGGGTACAATAGGAAAAATGGTGTGAAAAGGTGTGCTCTTAAAATTGACATTCAAAAGGCATATGATACTGTCAATTGGAACTTCCTACAGGATATCTTGATTGGCTTTGGCTTTCATAAAAAGATGATAAAGTGGATCATGGCCTGTGTTACTAATACTGCTTTTTCTGTATGTGTTAATAATGAGATCAAAGGATTTTTCATAGGTGGCAGAGGGTTGAGGCAAGGGGACCCTATTTCCCCTTATTTGTTTACCTTGGTTATGGAAGTGTTTTCATTAATTTTCAAGAAGAAGATTCTGGAGGAACCTGGCTTCAAGTATCACTCTAAATGTAAGAAAATGCATCTCACTCACTTATGTTTTGCTGATGATTTGTTGGTTTTATGTCATGCTGATGTGAAATCCATTAGAGTTGTTAAGCATAGTTTGGAAGCTTTTGGTCAGGTGTCTGGGTTACTTCCCAACTTGAGTAAAAGTATTATTTTCTTTGGGAGTGTTCTTTGGATTACCCAACACAATATTAAGAATGTTTTGCCTTTTAAGGTTGGTAAACTTCTAATGAAATACTTAGGTGTCCCCTACTGGCTAAAAAGCTAAGTGTTAAGGATTGTAAGTGTTTGATTGACAAAGTTAGAAATAAGGTATGTAACTGGAGAAATAAGAAACTCTCTTATGCTAGAAGATTGCAATTGATTGTTGCAGTGTTATCTGCTATGCATATTTACTGGTTATCAGTGTTTGTCCTTCCTGCTAGTGTTACAAATGAAATTGATAGAGTTTTAAAAGGTTTTCTATGGAATCAATGTGAATCATCAAAAGGTAAAGCCAAGGTCTCTTGGAAGGATGTCTGTGTGCCTAAAGATCAGGGTGGTCTGGGGTTGAAGTCTATTAGGGAGTGGAATGACACTCTGCTTGTTAAGCATTTGTGGAAAATTCTTGCCCATTCTGACACCTTGTGGGGGAAATGGGTTAATGTTGTCAAAAATTAAAAGGTGTTAGCTTGTGGGATGTAAGTAAGAATTATAATGATAGTTGGGGATGGAAATACTTGCTTGATTTAAGGGATAAAGTTAAGCCACATATTGGTAATGATTCTCAAGGTAATGTGGTGTGGATTAATAATAATAGCTGTCAGAAAAGATTTTCCACTCACCAGGTATGGAAAGATTTAAGGTGTAATAGAGAAGTGGTTAATTGGCACCATGTTATCTGGTTTAAGTTTTTTGATCCTGAGCAAGCTTTTATTTTGTGGCTTGCTAGTTTAAAGAAGTTGACTACTCAAAATGTTGTGAAGAAATGGGTTATAAATGTTGATTTGAAATGTGCTCTGTGCAGTAAAGTAAGTGATTCAATCTATAGATTCTATTAAAATCCTATAATGATGATGTCATTATTAGGTTAATTCCTTTGTTAAGAAAAAATTAAAAAGAAAAAGAAAAAAATCTAAGGCCATAAGGTGATGTCATTAATCTAATTAATGACTAATTAAATTAAATCTA
Organism: Rutidosis leptorrhynchoides; assembly: GCF_046630445.1. NCBI lineage: Eukaryota > Viridiplantae > Streptophyta > Magnoliopsida > Asterales > Asteraceae > Rutidosis > Rutidosis leptorrhynchoides. The sequence goes on from NC_092335.1 coordinate 99,118,408, forward strand.
CTTATTTATTTATTTCATATTTTCGGGAAAAAAATTTACTCTCATTAATTATTAATTATTGTTATATTATTCTTCAAATTCAAATATGAGTTCTCTTTACAAGATTAATTACGTTATATATGTATGCGAAATACACGTCTCAATAAAAGGTTCTATGTAGGCTTTTATAACAAGGAAAATAGTAATTGTGATGAAAATTGGAAGATGATAGTGAGAGAATATATATAGTTCATTTATTCCGACCAAGTTAAGTACATCAATGTGTCTGTAAAATCAAAGAGAATTTTCTTAGTCGGAATCCGCCGGGTCATTAAACTAAATGACTTTAGCGTTTAAATTAACTTAATACCTAAAATATATCGTTAAACTGTTTCGTTTAAACAAACCCGTGGTTTCACGGGTCATTTTACTAGTTAATCACATATTCTTCTTGTGTGATTATAGTAAGTGTGTCTGTGCTGCTATTAAAGAGAGATTGATTTTTAAGGGCCTGCCCAATGTGCTTCATAATGTTTTAAATCTTCTGGCTCAATTTCCTCTGTCGAAGAACATTTGGAATATCATCAATCGTTTAGCTTTTGCTGCTTGTGTGTTCTTCTTATGGCAGGAAAGAAATTTTAGGCTGTTTAAGGGTAAAAAAAGATCTGCAGAGGAGTTAATTGTTTGTATTCACAGGGATATTCAATTAAAATTGTCACTGCTCAAGCAGCTCGGTTATGGGATTTGAAGATGGATAATGCTCAATTTAGTTTGTGTTAGTTGCTTTCAGTAGTTGGGGTATATCTTTGTTTGTTTTGTTTTTGTATTGATGATCTGTTTGTATTTGTTTTGGGATGTGGGTTCTCCGTGCCTGTGTATGTACTTGTTAATTAATAAAAAGACAAAATTTCATTCCTAGTCCCTGAACTTTACATCAAATTTGACTCCATATCCTTTTTCTTTTTTTTGTGCATCCCTCGTCCCTAATATATCATAATTCTACATCCCTCGTCCTCCCAACTATCATCTGTCTATTTGAGCCGTTAAATGCGGTCATGTGTAAAACATGTGAGGGTACCTTAGTCTTTTTATTTTTTACTTTCTTATTTAACTTATTTTCCACAGCTTCATCCCTCAAATTTAACTTTATATCCCCCCACCATCCAACTACCTTCCCATCTCTTTCTAAAATATTCATAAATCAAAATGCTCGATTTCTGGTGTGTGTTGTATTATTAATTCATCCAGCACAAACGTGCTCTTCAAACACACTTGAAACTACACAAACGTGCACTTCTTTGTTTATCATTATCGATGCATATATTCAAGATCTTTTAGACCCTTTTCTTCTTCATATATACAATATTCCCTTAATCTAATAAAACAACTCAGAACATAGAAGTATCAATTAGGGCTTACAAAACTGAAATCACAAGCTAGAGATGATGATCTCTGTTTCTAGAACTCCGGCAGCCGAATCCAGAGGAAGGTGGAGTCTGACTGATGATGACGATGATGTTACCGTATGTGACGGAAAACAAGAGGACAACAACCACAAAATTCCGGCCATGGGTTTCGATTAAGTGTTTGATTTTTACGACGTTGATACCTGAATTCATTCAGATGCACACCAAGTCGAGATATTCCGGTCAAATCAACAATTAAAAGCAGCAGCAACAGAAGATCTGTTACAAAAATTAGGGCAATTAAGCGATTTCCAGCGTCATTGTTTGAAGCCATGACCACCGTCAACGATTTCCGGCCACCTAAGGGACTTTAAATACATTTTGAGGATTGTTTCAGATTCGTGTGGTGATAAAGAAACTAGATCTAGCTTCAATTTTAGGTTCTAATAAGGAAATTTAATTTCGAAATTTTTGGTGAAAAAAATGACGACGATGAATCTGATGAAGATCTGGTAATTGTGATGAGATATAATGAATGTTTACTGGTGCTATATGACGAAGATGAATGAACGATGATGATTATGAGTATTGATTTCTAGTAAGGGAAATAAGAAAAGTAGGTGTCTAAAATATATTAGGATTGATTTGGGTTTTTTTAGGGATGAATGATGAGATGGTGTGGTCACTGTGGTGGTGATATAGATGGACTTAGGGATAAAATGATCTTTTTACCCTCACATGCTTTGCACATGACTGAACAAACGGCTCAAATAGACAGAAAGTAGACGGGACGACGAGGGATGTACATTTTTGATACATTAGGGACGAGGAATGCACAAAAAAAAGAAAAAAGGATATGGAGTCAAATTTGATGTAAAGTTCAGGGACGAGGAATGAAATTTTGTCTAATAAAAATGTTTTGCTTTGCGGGAAAAAAATGATATCAAAATGTTAGAAGTGATTATGTAGAATATTGGTATAATCTATCTCATTATCTTTTGACGAATGTAGAATATTGTTATAGAATATTGTGGAGTATTTGACATGTTTATGTTGCATGTATTGCAAAGTTGTAAGTTGGTATGAAGGTTCTTTTTTGAAGTATTAACTTAAAAAAATACCAGACTTTCACAAGATTTAATTATTAGAAACGGACTATATGAATTGGTATTGGTGGATGAATCGAATTATGCTATGTAAGAATAACATATCTTCGTAAAACAACTTGCACGTTATATAGCATAAATAGAACCTGTTTTGTGACTTATTCTCTCCATGTATACGTTTGACATATTGTCTGTTTGTTGGACTAGCATTGAAGCTTCCTTGTGAGCGTGAACTGTCCAATATCGTAGACAACTATTAATATATCCTATATCGGATAAATTAAACACAAAGCACCAGTGGTCTAGTGGTAGAATAGTACCCTGCCACGGTACAGACCCGGGTTCGATTCCCGGCTGGTGCAAATAGTTTTTTATTTTTGTTGACTACAAAATATATGCATTGTAAACTTATCAATATAGAATGACTTTATTTTTGTTGACTGTACAAAATATCTGCATTGTAAACTTATTAATGCATAGGATTGACTTCAAGTAAATCATTCTGATGGAATGATTAAAAAAGTCAAAAACATACTTTGATGTGCTTGCTAAATAAGTTTGAAGTGGAGAGTTGTAGTTATTAGTAATGTACAAACATGTTATGTATGTATGAATGTCTTAAGCATAGCCATTAGGTGTATGTTTAGATATATGTAATATAATAAAATTGTTATAAAATATCTAGATTGTGTTATAAAATATCTAGATTGGATGTTAATTTTATTATTATTATTATATTTCTTGCATAGTAATATTTTATACTATAAATAGACATGTATGGTAACCATTTAAGGTGTACCATTTCTCTTGAAATATCAATATCAATATTTCTTCTCTCCTTCTTATCTCTTTTTCTCTCTTTGTTCTTATAACCATTAAAGGTAGTTATAAGCCTACTGAATTATAACACGTTATCAGCACGAAGTGCTCCATATAATCAAGGTTTATCTAAGCAAGCACAAGTCACTAATCAAGGTAAGAAATTCTTTAACGATATCTTCTATTATTTACTAGTAAGGTCAATGGCGGAGCTAGTAGGGGGACTTTGGGGTGCCCAGCCTCCGCTAATCGTGTTAAGAATATAGAGTACTAATTATGTATATGGCGAAAAAATATTTGAAGTCCGGTCCTGGGAATTGCAGGTGGGGTTTGGTAAAAGATTTAATAGACACGATGAGTTTTTATTATCTTTTTGTTAAAATCCCTTAACTAGTGTATTCCACACTCTTTTACTCCCTCAAATTTTATAATATAAAAATTAAACCCCAAATGTTAATGTATACATAAGTACTCCGTTTTTGTTATAAATGAAACAGAAATCTAAATGTCAATATATCACATATTTCAACCTCATATACTTTTATGTTGTTTACACTAAAAATCTAAGAGTCAATTTTTATCACTATGTCTCACATGTAAGTTTACACTAAAAATAATTTCTCAATTTTCGCTTTTCAATTATGATACTTTTTATGTTGTTCGATATAATTTTATATTTCTATTTAAAAGTAAATGAAGCCTCCCTTAACGGAAATTCCTGGCTCCGCCTCTGAGTAAGGTAAATATTATTATCATCATAAGTAAAATTATATTTCTGCAATCTAACTTTTACTAACTTCACTAACATTTATATTTATGTTATTTAAGTTATATATATGGTCGGTTATACCACCTGAATTATAATTCCATAATCTAACTTTTACTAACTTCACTAACATTTATATTTATGTTATTTAAGTTATATATATGGTCGGTTATACCACCTGAATTATATTTTCTGTAATCTAACTCTTATTAACTTCACTAACATTTATATTTATGTTAATAAGACCTCATGATTGTACGCAACACGTCATTTGACAACACGGTACTTTATGTACGCAACACGTCATTTGACAACACGGTACCATGGGTCAAGATTAATTCCGATCAATACGAATACGATGGGGTCTTTATATGTTATCTAACATTTATGATTACTTATGCAATTAATCATTATTTATTTCATGCATACTAATGTTTATTCTTATATTTATAATCTTAAAAGTTAAAATAAAAAAAAAGAATGGTAAAATGGAGTAGCTTTTTGTCAAAAATAAAGTATTGAAAATGAAGTGGTCTCCTTCTATAATTAAAAAAAAAATATACTTTCATCAAATGAATTTTTTTTTGTGGCCGACAATTCCAAACACGTGTCAGTGTTTAGTTTATTAAGAATATCTCTTGCTTTGGTGAAAGGTCACGATCACGATATCGGGTGTTGTGAAAGAATTAAAAAATTGGTCAAGTGATCTTTTAAAAACTAGAAATTTTTTTTTAGGTGTAAAGCAAGTAAAGTGGGAGATGACCCAATTGCTATTACCTGCCCTCGTATTTTTTTTTAATCATTTTCTTATCTCGTCAACAACTTTTTACCCCAACTTCTAGTTATATATTACCACATCACCTAAAACTTTCAACAACTCTCTTCAACAACCTATCAAATTACAAATCCCACTTCCCCAACTTCACTTTACGTCACAATCACTATTTTTCGTGATCTAAATTGCTCTACAGCGAAAGTTAATGCAATATCGGGTGATAATCTAAGAGACGTATTAAATAAAAAGTCAGAGGATAAGACGATCACGGAATTAATATGTTCCAACTTCTAGCACACCCCACCATGCTCTATTCAATTATTCGTGAACTATGTACACTAGATTAAATGATGTTATGGTCACTTTTCAATAATTTAAACATAATATAAACATTTACTGTCTTTATTTTGCCAATAGAAAAGGAAAATTACACCATATTCTTATCCTAAACAATTTAACAATACTTTCATTCTTATGTAAAAAAGATAAACACACAATTTGCATAAGAATGTGTAAATGCAATTAAGGTAAACTGGTTCTTTATGGCCATATCAACGTAGATCAACAAAATCATTTATGGTTTTGATAAAAGATTAATTGAAAATTAATTGTTTTTTTTTTGTTTTGGTTTCTCGGTAACAAAAGCAAAGGTTGTTTTTGGTTGCCACAACAAACAAGACAGAGGTTGTTGACCTTTGTTGTTAAACATGGCACAAGTGAACAATAACAATAGATTATTGTTTTTGAAAAGAATAATGATGCGTTAATTGTATAAAATAAAATTAAAGAAAATGGTTTTCATTGATGACTATGAACAAACGCAAACAAAGTGTTTGTGGTATTTGGTGATTAAAAAAAAATATATGCATCTAAAGCTTCTACTGAAAATTATTGTGCAAGGTACAGCATATAACTATATGGTCAAATTCATTTGAGCCTTCGGAGTCACAAGTATATGATGTATATATATTACTCAATTAACAAAATAGTAAATCGAAATTAATTCATATGAATAGTAAAACGAAATTAATTAATTTACTATTCACATAAAAAAGCGCATATGATGAAAAACGCATCGCATATGAAAAGCGCATATGATAAAAGCGTATATGGTGAAAAGGATATATGAACAAAAAAACACATATGGTGATTAAGGAAAGCACATATGGTGATTAATGAAAAGTATATTGTGAAAAAGAATCACAAATGTTTCTTGAAAGAATTCAAGGTAAGATATATGAACCAATTCATCCATCATGTGAAGCATTTTGATAATAGACGCATCTAGCGGATGGTCTCATATTTGTATGTTATCAAGCCGTAATATGGCATTTGCAAAGTTTCTTGCACAAATTATTAAATTGAGAACACATTATTCTGATTACACCATTAAAAGGATGAGACTTGATAATGCTGGTGAGTTAACATCTAAAACATTTAATGATCATTATATATCTACAGGGATTGTTGTTGAACATCCAGTTGCTCATGTGCATACACAAAATTAGTTTAGCTGAATCAATAGCAGCTAATAACTAGACAATTGATAATGAGTACAAATCTCTCAATATGTATATGTGGACATGTAAATTTACATGTTGCGACATTAATTCGCATTATACCATGTGGAAGTCATAAATATTTTCACTTAATACTTGATTTTGGCCAAGAGCCAAATATTTTCCACCTTAGAACATTGGTTGTGTAGTGTATGTTCCAATTGTATCACCACAACACAATAAAATGGTTCTTCAAAGAAAGATGGTAATATATTTTGGATATAAAACATCTTCAATCATAAGATATATTGAACTCATGATGGGTGATGTTTTTACAGCACGTTTTGCTGATTGTCATTTTAATAAAACATTGTTCCCTGGATTAGGGGGAGAAATAAAAATAAAAAAAATAAAATGATGCTTCATGATGTGAACATCAATTAAGGTATATTGAACTCGCACAAAAGAATGTGAAACGAAAGTTCAAAAAATAATGCATATGCAAGAACTTGCAAATTAATTACTTTATGCATTTACATATATAAAAAAGGTGACTAAATCATATATACCAGCGATAAATGCTCCAGCTCGAACTGAAATTCCAAAAGTTGGCAATAATGTCACTGTTGAGTCTTTGCCACGCATCAAACGTGGAAGATCAATTGGTTCCGAAGATAAAAATCCTCGAAAAAGAAAATCAGCTGATAATGAGGTAAAAGAAAGTGTTCAAGAAGAACCACAAATCAATATTCCTTCTGCAGAGGATATTGATAAATGTAAATACTAAAATTGCGATAAATTATGCAATATTATGGAACCGAAATGAAATTAAAATCTCTATGAGATATTTTCATATAATGTTACAATGACATCATGAATAAAGATGATGATCTGGAACTAAAATCTGTCATTGAATATACAAAATGGACATGATTGAGCTAAATGGAAAGGAGCAATACGAGCTGAATTAGAATCGCTCGATAAAAGAAAAGTTTTCGAATCAATCGTTATCACTTTTAAAGATGTGAAACGTATGGGATACAAATGAATTTTTTTATCCGAAAAGAAATGTGCAAATGAAGTTACAAGGCAAAACTAGACTTGTAACTCAATATTTCCCACAAAGACCAGAAATGAATTAGTATCCTCCTGTAATGGATACAATTATTTATTAGATACTTAATCAACCTGGTAGTTATTTAAATGCATCTCATGAATATTGTTACTACTTATCTGTATGGATCACTTAATAGTGATATATATGAATATACATAAAGGGTTAAGGTATCATAAGCATCTAATCTAAAACCCAAGGGAATATCTTCCATTAAATCACAAAGATTTCTAAATGGGTTTATACAAATGGGACGTATGTGGTATAACCGATTAAATGACTACTTGATAAAAAAAAGAGTATAAATATAAACTTATTTTGCACGTATGTATTATAAAAACAATGTTCGGATATGAGATCGTAGTTGTTTATGTCAATGTTCTTAACATCATATGAACAAATAAAGAGATCTATGAAATCATTCAACTTCTAAAGAATTATTTTGAAATGAAAGATCTTGAAAAAACCAAGTATTACCTTGGATTGCAAATTGAGCATATGCCTAATGGTTTACTTGTACATCAAACAACTTATACCGAAAAGATTTTAAAACATTTTTAAAAAAAAAACAAACTCATTGTTGTTAGATCACTCAATATTGACACTGATCTATTTCATCCCTGCGAAGATCGTGAAAATCTTAAACAGATCGGAAGTTCCATATTTTAGTGCAATTGAGGTTCTTATGTATCTTATAGATTGTACAAGACCTAACATTTCTCTTGCAGTTAATTTGTTAGCAAGATTCAGCTCAAATGACAATGGAGCGGGATCAAACACATATTTTGATACCCTTGAGAAACTGCTGATTTAAAATTATTTTATTCTAACGTTTCAAAACAAGATTTGGTTGATTATGTATATGCATGTCATTCATCAAATCCTCATAAAGATAAATCTCAAACTCGATATGTATTCCTAAATGGAGGTACCACAAAATCATGGCGTTCTTAAAACAAACACTTATTGCAACATCATCAAATCATGACGAAGTGATTGCATTATATGAAACTACTCAAAAATGTGTTTGGTTGAGATCAATAACACAAATCATTAATGATTCTTGTGGACTAGAACGCTATAAAAGACCAACAACTATCTTCACCAATAACTATATATGAAGATAATGCAGCTTGCATAATACAAATGAAAGAAGAGTATCAAAAGTGACTGAACAAAATATAAATACTGAGGAGGCGCCAAAGCCATAGACGGTCTTAACGGTCATAAGTTTGATGGAAAAGAATGGTATGTTGGTAAGGCTCAGAAAAGACTACAAGGGAATAGGAATTGAAACAAGGGTTTGAGCAAACCATGAAGGAGACTGTAGACAAATCACATGGGCTAAACTTGTACATAAAAGATTTAGATGATACAGTTTCAAATGAAAACCTCAGATTCTTCTCATATACTCAAGATCTCGTAAAAGACAACCAGATTAAAATGAGATACGTTCAATCAACAACTCTGCTGATCTTTATACCAAAGCACTGCCAACTGCTATTTTCAGAACACACGTTCATAATATTGGCATGAGGCATGTTCAGAAGATGTAACAACTCAGGCGTTGCCTACTTGAGGGGGAGTCAACTCTATGCTGCACTCTTTTTCCCTTAGCTAAAGTTTTATCCCAATGGGTTTTCTTTAGCAAGGTTTTTAACGAGGCAGTACTAGTTATTCTCTAATAAAATTGTCATCCAAGGGGGAGTGTTATAAAATATCTAGATTGTGTTATAAAATATCTAGATTGGATGTTAATTTTATTATTATTATTATATTTCTTGCATAGTAATATTTTATACTATAAATAGACATGTATAGTAACCATTTAAGGTGTACCATTTCTCTTGAAATATCAATATCAATATTTCTTCTCTCCTTCTTATCTCTTTTTCTCTCTTTATTCTTATAACCATTAAAGGTAGTTATAAGCCTACTGAATTATAACAAAAATACAATATTCACTTTTTTGTATTCGTTATGGACTTATGGTTATATGTTATATCTTCATTGATACTTCATACAAATTCTAATAATAGTGTTTATTCTTGGAAGTAACAAAATTGTTAAACTAATATGACGATTTTGATTTGCAAGTCAAGATAGAAAACAAGTGCAACTAAAAAGGGCAAGAACCACTCAATAATGGTTTCATGTTAGTTTTATTATGTTACAATTTTCATTAATGGATCACGAACAATAAAACCCGCGTGAAACAAGTTATTTTTTTCCTCTATGTGTTAATGCTAATCATTACAATTAGCAAGATTACAGTTTACATGAGTATACGCAGCACAGCCAAACCCACAGCAGAAATTGAGACAAGGGTACCTATGCAGTACTTGATCACATCGTATTTTGCTGCTTCCAACTGGGCCCTTAACGAATGAATTTCCTGGGTTAACAACAATAGTTCCAAAAATAAAGTGTCAGTCACTTTGGTAAAACGAAAGTTGGCAACTAGATAGATTGTGAAACAAAAGCTAATATAAACTTACCCTATCAAGTTTGTTTGTGAGGTTAGCAGTTTCTTGGTTTTGGTTTGCCAGTTCATCACGAATTCTCCTGCATTTGTTCATTGATCAATTATAAACAGATTGGCGGTAAAAACAAGAAGCCAAATTTACCAGTATAACTAATAGACAAAATTTGTCTTATTTGTTATGAATAGTACTATTAAGTTTTTCACTTTTCACAAATCTAACCCCTAATTTCTATTAAAATACAAATCGAACCCCCCCCCCCACTTTATACATATATTCTAAATTATTATTTATCCCGTCACTAACACCAAAAATACTGAATAATAACACACACCACGCTTTCCCGACTTGTACACTGCGCTCAAACAGTAGGACCCACATAGGCCACTACTGTGCTACAAATTTTTTTTTTTTTTGTCTCCAACGATAAAAGAAGCAACTTTCTTAAAAGGAACAACCCTTCAATGCTACCAAAAGATGTCGAAAAACATTTTTTTTTACAAATTAGATCAACTAACTTTAACGCTAAAAGAAGCAACTTTCACAAAAGGAACAACCCTTCAATATTAGATGTCGAAAAAAATTTCTTTTTCACAAAATAGATCAAGACTTTTTTTTTAACTCGCATTCAAAATGAAGCCCCCGTCGCGAAGCGAGAGCTCCATAACTAGTTGGTTCTATACAAGTACAGAATCCCACAAATTGTTCATGATAATTGGTTCTTATAAACAAGGGTTAGCTTAAAAATAATCAATGATTAATCGAGCTAGTAAATAAAATAAGTATCTCATTACCCCCTTTCAAGATTCAAATCCAGACGCTGTCCAGCAGTGACTTTGTCAATCTCATACCTGTGTCAAACTTAAAAATCAGTATTATTCTTGATACAAATAAAGTTTTGAAATTTAAAAGCCTAGTGTCAAAACTAATAACTCATAAGGTCCACATTTTGCCAAATCCAAGGAATAGTTGAAGATTAATTTTAATTTAGTCACCATATCATATGTCATAACAAGTACTTGAAACAATAGTCAGATCATACATACCTCAACTCACTGCGCATCTTTTCGATATCATTCCTAAGTTTTTCTGTCTCACGTTGCAACAACGAGAAATGATTTTCCTGCAAAAGAATAGAAAAAAATCAACTTACTCCAAGATGAAAATTCAAAGAATACTTTGTCTGTAAGAAGAGGGATTCGTAAGACCATCCACCAACATAGACAAACCATCTCTGTCATTGTTTTCAAGATAACTCATTTTGTCATATATAAATCCAACATTTCATGTTATTGACAGAGTTCAACCTCATAAATTACATTGTTGCAATGATTTAACCATTGCAGACTAGCAGACATTACACTGATTGATTCCAGGCCACAATATCCCTATACTTTTCATGTTGCCAAGCAGTACTTCAAAATTTAATAACTCATAAAAAAATCAATCACTACTATGTCATATAAAAGTCTCTTTTTCATGAAAGTCATTTATTGCACAAATTGCTTCGATTCGCCTATTACCACACATTAGTTCTTTTAGTAATTAACACATCTGATTAAAGCACTCACCTTAACTTCTTACTAAAAACAGTCCATTGGAAAGCTAACTACATGATGTAGCATACTAACTGTTCCTACACATGTTCTAATACATATTAGTCATGGGCTCGTGTCCATATATACTGACACAATTAACCTAGGTTTGACAAATAAAATAATAATGATAAAGGCTATTGCCGAAAGCCCGAAACACAAACAAAAGATCTACAAAAACAAATTTTAACCAAAAATGATGATAATTTTAAGCTCATATGGTATTATATTCAAATTTTCAATTTAAAATTTATACTAAAACAGTATTACTCTTTGTTACCTGAGAGCTTTGTACTTGAGACTTGAATTTCCCCAAGTTACCATCTTGAGTCATCTCAATCTAAGAACATTAAAAAATGCACATCGACAACATATTTATTATACAGTAATACAGTATCATATTTAATCATCAAAACGATTCAAAGAAAAAATTTAAAACAAATCAGGAAACAAACCCTTTGCATTTCACCCTTGGAAACAAAAGATTGAGCCACATTTTCCAAACTATCATTCAAAACTTCAGTTATTGCAGATGTTATCGCTTCTGCTTGTTTTGATGGAACTCCTTGTCCTTCTAATCTCCTAACCTAAACAAATCAAATAATCAATTTATTAAAAACGAAGAAAACGAAAGATAAATCAATACAATATTCAGGGTCTACATATACTAATAAAGCCAACGAAATGGAATTTAGGTTTTTAGAATAATATTCCCCAAAAGCCTAATAAACACTTTGACATAAAATCATAGTCATAGATACACCTTCAAAGGCAGATAAATAAACATAATCTAATTTAAGTTCATAAACGAGAAAACAAAAATCAGACTTACAAGCGCTAGGGTATCAACAAGAAACAAACGTTTGCCATTAGATTGAACTAACTGAGAAATCTGCCTAAAATCAAATCTGTTGTTAATCGGATTACAATGCAATGATGAGGACGTTGTCGCCGGTGTAGGTGCAAACGCGTTTCTGAAAACCGGTGAATTGATCGCCTGAACGGATCGGAGTTTCGTTCCGGCCCGAATACAGGCCGCATAAGCGGCCATGAATCAAAACACTACAGATTGAAATCGAGCAAAATCTATATTAATTGAAAAAACAACAATATATGAATATTAATATTTGATTGGAATGAAACTGATTTGAAGAAGGTATGGGTTAGGTTTGAGGTTTTTTCGTTTGTTATTGGGAGATGTGCATAGGAATGGGATCAATTAAAATAAAAAGGTTTAGTTGATTTTAACCGTTTATTATACTTAAATTTATAAACCGCGAATTGTGTTGGTTAATGAAGTTTCGGATCAGATCCGTATCCGTTCTCGGTATTCACCGAACTCAAATAACTCAAAAAACATACTAAACGCCCACCGTGGGGCTCGAACCCACGACCACAAGGTTAAGAGCCTTGGGCTCTACCAACTGAGATAGACGGGCTTTTGATTTGCTACATTAAGTATACTCACATAGTCAAATTAAGTACATTAAGTTGGTAGATTAAGTACATTAAGTTGATTGGCTCCATTAAGTACACTTACATACTCAAATTATGGTAATATATTTTTTTTTTTTTTGAAAAGCAAGGTGAAATATTATTAATAATCAACCAAGTCTCGAGGTTGCATGAGAATGCAACAATTACAATTACAAGAGAGTAATCACCATACATTATTAGAGATTATCAATCCGCGACAATAAGAAATAATACAAATCTACTCAAATGACATAACACCCCGGATCCGAGAACCAAGAAGTCCAATTAAGAATACAACCCTTAAGTCTTCGAGAAATCCAATCAAATGATAAGACTTGGATTTCACTAAGACAAGAAGAAGCCATCGAAGAATTGTTGTTGAAAACCTTGTTATTCCTATTCTTCCAAATAATGTAACAAGTCGCCCACACCGTTCCTTGCCAAATAGATTTTCCTAAGCTAGTAAGTTGAAGTTGAGAGCATCCCCCACGAAGTAAGTCACCCAAAATAACGTTTGAAGTATTAACTTTCCACCACTTGAAAACCCGACAAGACCAAAGAATGTGATCACCCGTTTCCAACTCGTTATCACATACCGGGCAACGAATATTGTCTAGATCAATTCCCCTTTTGTCAAGCTCTACCCGAACCGGAAGACTATCTTTCATTACCTGCCAAATAAACACCTCAATTTTTTTTGGAATCAAAGTATTTCTCAAGGTGCCATTTGGAGCGGAGTACTTTTCTAACACAATACCATCTAAAATATAAGTAAGTTTCTTAAATGAAACTGATATATATTTACAAACCTCATGATATATAAATGAAACTGATATAATAATCCATGGAATATACCTCTACGTTTTTGCAACTATTGTGTTAGACTTGCAAGAAACATGATCAAAGTAGCTCACATGGGACAGCTATTCCACGTACCATCGACATCAATCTACTGATGATTGCAAACGTTAATAAAGTTGGTATCCACACCTAACATCTCATTAATAGGAACTAATCAGTCTGATAAGTTGTCAAATGATTGTGTAATACAATATGATAAAATTTAGTTAAATACTTGATTTTCATTCAATGATATTTCTAAAATCATTTTGACAAATCCATTATAAGGTTATGCACTACAATCTATTACTACCTTCGTCCCTATTTTGTTGTTTATTATTCCATTTTAGGATGTTCAAAATGGAAAGTTATGGAAAGTTTTTATGTTATGAAAGTAACATAAAACTCATTTCTGCATAAGTGCTGGCATGTTTACAAAATTGTACTAAGATGCATATCAAAACCCAAGTCGGCAAGGACTTCTAATCTTTAGCGTCAACACATCCATTATTTTGAACAAATAATAATGTTTGCATCATATAATGTAGAGACTTGATGATCCTTGATATTTTTCTCCTTTTTTTATCGTTCTTGATCTACAGGATCAGCATTAGACCTAATTCTGAGCCCTTTATGAGTATGGATAGAGAAGTCCATTCCTAGATCTTTACTCGGTCAATCCTTCTTAGTTTGGTCGTCTCGATATGGATTCAAAATGTCATAAACACTTTCCTTCATTTCATTGCCAACTCTGCGAGCGTTTTTTGCTATACCTGATGCAACTACATTTGCATTTCTTCTAAATCTGTTTTGAACAAGAGCAAGTGTAAGCAAATACAAAAAATCATAACACATTAGGATTTTTTTAGTAATAACTAGTTTATAACTTACGAGTACGCAGAATTGATATTATTAATTATTAAATGATTTAATATTATTAAACAAGTTAATATTTAATAAGAATAAGAAAGTAATTTTTATATGCATTACAAAATCAATGGTTGAAAAATGAATAGGACATTAATAATGGTGAGATTACCATCTTAAATAATCACCTATCAGTAAAGATTAAATCTAACAGGTAAGATTAAATTCGCTTACCAAATTTTGACTTTCTTTCTGTACATAAAAAAGGCTATACAAGTTAACAATAAAGAGTCTCACACCCAATACACCTTATAATACAATTACGTGTCAAGTGAAACTTGAAGAAATGAAGACAGAGTATCATAAAACATAAATATAACTACTTGCCTGCTAAAGAAACCATTCGATGCAGATTGACCTGGCCCTGGACTGCTTAGATGTGGTTGTGGTTGTGGAACTGCATGCTTATCTACAAAAACAAAGAAGAAAAAAAAGAAAGAAAGAAAGAAGAAACAACGCATTAGTTGTACATACCAAGTGCATAATCAAGCCACCACTACACGCAAGTAATACATCCATGTACATAACCAAGAAGAAGAATATACACCATATCTTAGCTTTAAAATATCAAATGAACTAGTTCTAATTTATGAGAAAAGTATCCTTATATTTACTTTTGAGCTAAATAATAACTTGATCATGTTGTACACTAGCATTACCAAGTACAGATAAAAAAGAATCGTCATTGATAATTATAAAATACAGGTTTGACATTTGAAACAAAAGGATGATAATAATACAATATTTTAGCGGCATATACTTGTTCTACACTTAATCATTTTTTTTTTGGGTAAAGGATAATGATACAGTAAGTTGTAACAATTACTAATAGAACTCTGAATAAACTATTATCATAACAGAACGATTTACCTTTGGTTTGAGCATGAGTAAGAGCAGAACTGGTATTAGTAACTCGTGGGGTCATCAAAAGCTACACACACTTGATAATGTAAGTGAAACTATTTATAGTAATTGTATAATAAGAGACGTGCACATGGTCACACACACATGTATATGTGTGTGTGTGTGTGTGTGCAAACAGATTGAAAGAGCAAACCTTAAAGCCAACACATTCTGGAACCACCTTTTCCGTTTCTTGCCCATCACCGTTTTGACTTTTTACATCTGAATAAACAGAGTAACCAACACAACCATATCTGAAATCAGCGAGGCTCCTAACCTTATCATCAATGTCAGATTCTTCAACATCGTAGCGAGGTACTGTTTATTAAAGTAAGAATCAGGATCCCGTACTTTTAAGTGTAGAACAATTATATGTGGATATTCATTTATTCATTAAAAACAAGATCATCATTTATCCATTAACAACAAGGTTTTGGTATTATATGCAACAAGGCTTTCAGTTAGATTTTAGTAACTTCTTTAAGCCCTAGAAGAATCAAATTATAGTTCTTTGTAGTTGAAAGGAGAAAAAAGCTGAAATCTGCTAACAGAAACTTGAACATGGCAACCATAAAAGCCATAACTTTGTTATATGCATGCTAACAAGGTGTCAATATGGATACACCCACAAGCTACCAGTCTTGACAGTCTAAAAATCCATACCACAAGATCAGAAGGTGTAATCTAATTTATTAATCTTCATCATTTCCTCTTTCACTCTTTTCGAAAACTTTTGCAGTTAGATAGCAATTTTTCGTTAAACGTTTTTAAGATTTTAGGGGTGGATTAAAAAAGGATTATTCAGATTAGTAAGCTAAGTAAACGATGATTGTTAGGCCGGTTGAAAATTTACTTGGGCACAGAATAGTTAAGTTATACTTTTCGCGACCTATGCTTCAAAGCAAAATAGATGATTTCAAGTATGCAGTAACCTAAGATAAAAAAAACTTGCTATTCTCCTAAAAGCATATACATACAAGTATGCAAAGCATATGATCACTCAAACGACACCCTTAGCTTAACAAAAACATACAAGTCCAACACAATAATCCTACTCCATATCTTCATTTGACGCCGAATATTCGAAATGCTTAAATTAATATCAATTATGGTACTGTATATGCTTCACCATCCAAATTACTCCACCCACCACAAACTGTGCATTAACAGGTTGTACAACTAAATAATGCATATGTGTGGTGGATGAAGTAATTTCGATGGTGGTGGATATATCATTAACCTAAAAAAACGACATAAACTGGCTACTTACAAACTGAATTCTGAATATTTTTCTGCTTAAATCAGTATCAATATCAATTATGGTAAAAATAAATAAATAAATAAATAAACGTTCTATTGGAAACCTAAATGTCAATTTGACCTAATAACATAAACTGGCTACAAATGTGTAATTCTGTATGTGCATTATCTGAATTTAAACTGTATGTGCATTATCTGAATTCAAACTGTACGTGCATTATCTGAAAAAATCTGGCATAGTTAAAAGTTGAATGAAGGATGAATACCTCTAGGAAGGGAACGAGTGAAGCCAACGCAAACAGGATTACGCGAGCTTGATCTGAGAGTTGATGAATAATACATGCATCCCTTACATGATCTACCTCCTATAGTACCTCCTTTCTCGTTCAAAAAATTAAAATTACTTTTATTGATATTATCATCAATTTTTGAATTAGGGTTAGCTCCTTGCATTTCTTCACCCGTCGATTTCACTATCCAGTTCTAAATATTAGAAAATCTGTCTTCCTATGTCTCTCACACACAGGGATGCTTTTGCTTTCAGATTCGGCAGACGATGATAGTGCCAACAAATTTGGTGCACCAAGTAAATTGGAACCAACAATGGCGTTTAGCTCGCACACACTGTTTTGGTTTAATTGTTGGGTGGGCCGTGGGGCCGGTGAGTAGTGGTTTACTCACGGGACCATACTCAAAATTGGAGTAAATAAAAGAGAAAATTGCCCTGATAGTCCATGTGGTTTGTACCATTTTGCACGGTTAATTAAAATATTAGTTTTGAGTGTGGTTTATTAGAGGAGCAAAGATAGTCCAAATCACTAACTCTGTTAAGTTTCCTGTTAAAATCTAGTTTTGTGTCAAACATGTGAGAGTATTTTCGTCATTCAATCTCTCCAACCAACCAAAAACTCTAAGAAATTCACTTTCCAAAAGTTAAAACCAAGAAACCTAGAACCTACCATAATCTTTTTACATTTCCTTTTTCTTTTTTTCTTTCGTCAATCTTCTTGTACTTGAAGATCTATTAAAACATCTATCATTTTACCTAATCCTATCACTACTAATCTTAAAATCCAAAATCAAAAACATCAAACACCAAAACATAATAAACAATATTAAATCAAAAGTCATCATTGTAAAAATTTTAAACGAATAATGTAGAGGCTCAAGGCCTGTTAGCAATAAAAAATACGATGAACACCACCATGGCTGCAACTCCCCAAGCAAGTCACCGTCGAGGTCCACTTAGCCTCTATCTTGTGAAATTGAGAATCTATTCTTCCGGGGGGGAAAATAGGAATCCACCACCATGGCGATTTATGGTCGTGGCGATTTATTGCCGGAGTGACGGTGATGGTAACAAGCCAGAGTAATGAAAAGTCGGAATCATACATCAAGAGTTAAAGATTTAAGGAGAGCATATGCGTTTGATATGTTTGTGGGAGCAGATATGTTTGATTTATTTATGTTTAAATTTTGTTCTTAATTTAGTTTTCAACTAGATAAAATACGGACCGCGCGTTGCAGCGGTAGCATTTAGATAGACGTTAATTAATACATGTTTGTAATAACCGACGATATCTACCATGAAATCAATATCATACCACGAAAAGTTTCTATAATTAAATAATTATACATTTGGTGTAACTTCCCTTCTCAAAATGACAACAAATAATGGATCATTTGTAATTAGTATGTGACTATAAGTTCCAGCTATTCATTTTTAGTTCGTTTATATCACCTTCAAAAGGAACATTCAACTTAGATGGATGTCCAGCAGCAGAGTATACTTACACGGATGTCCGGCCAGGGAAAGGCTTGCTATCGAAAAATCTTTTTTCTGGTGTATGTGAGGGTGGCGAACTTTCCAATTCAGGTAAATTGATTTCACATTTAAGAACTGCTTGTGCATAGCAAACATTTTGACATAGCAAAAATATGATGTTAAAAACTATTACAACTAAACCAGCTGTAACAACAATAGTAGTTTAACTATTGACCAACATGTTTATTATCATGGATAACTGTATAGTCGTTATAATAATGGATACATACATAAAACGACAGAAACTTAAAATCTACCTCCAAATTCGGCAATAAATAATAGAAAAAAGAAGAAGAATCATAACTAAATCTCATCTCCTTTAGTATGTGATTCGACCCACAGCAGTGAGGTGTTTCGTTGTTGTGGAGAGTTCCGGCGGCTGAATTCGGCTAAGAAAAGCAGTCGATGTAGCCACAAAATCACGCAATTGATTCCCGTAAGTGGTGGTTCGTTGGTGTTGATTGTGGTGGTGATGGTTGAAGGGACCCGTCCTAATCCATATGGACGAATACATTACATTTGGTTACATCGCGAGGTACTTGACCTCTATATGATACATTTTACAAACATTGCATTCGTTTTTGAAAGACAAACTTTCATTACATCAAAAGTTGACAGCATGTATACCATTTCATAATATATCCAATTATAATTAACTTAATAATAATCTTGATAAACTCAATGACTCGAATGCAACGTCTTTTGAAATATGTCATGAATAACTTCAAGTAATATCTCTAACATGAGCAAATGCACAGCGGAAGATTTCTTTTGTACCTGAGAATAAATATGCTTTCAAGTGTCAACCAAAAGGTTGGTGAGTTCATAGGTTTATCATAGAATAATAAAATTCATCATTTTGATAGACCACAGGATTTAAATGCTGCATGGTACAAATGGGCCCGAATCCTATACCCACATGTAATGTACATGCGATATCTTTTAAATACAGTACACATATCTCGTGTACGAAATCATTTTTCAAAAATTCTTCATAACCGTACACATATCTCGTGTACAAAATAACATACATATAACCTGTGTATAAAATCATTCTCTCGATACATATCATTCACTTTGCTTTCATAGCTTGGCTTGGTAACCGACCTTAACATATAATGCGCATCAATAATATCCCCAAAAACAGAACATCTCGTCTGTATAATATATAACCTCGAAGTACTAAACACCACGCCCACTAGCTCTTCCGTCTAGTGAACATTTTGGGTGGGGGTGTTAAACCCAGTAGCTACCTTTAGGATTCTCGTGAATTAGGACCATACCCGATTCTAATTCTTAGGTTACCAAGCAATAATAATCAGGGGAAATATTCACAACAATTAGTGCCAATTATAACGTCCAACTAATTCAATAATAATCCACAGAAATTTTGTCTGCATAATAATTCATTCGGGGAATGTTTTGCTTGTGTCTATCTCGTCAAACATTTATAAAAGTATTTCTTGTATTCGCAGTTCAAAATATATTTCAAAAGCATTTAATAAAGCAGTTGTAAAACCAGCGCATGTATTCTCAGTTCCAAAAATAAAAAGAGTAAAGGGGAGCAAATGAACTCACTATATTGTATTTTGTAGTAAAAATACATATGACGATATTGAACAATGCAGGGTTGGCCTCGGATTCACGAACCTATATCATTTGTATATTTATTAATATATATATATAATCATAATCGAACAATTTTGTATATTATAACTTTATATATTATATATTTAATTTGTGTGTGTATATATATATATATTTGAAAGTAATTATTATTTGTATAGTTTTATATCTATATATTGTTAAAATACCTAATTGGTTATATATATGAATATTTATATAAAGATTGTTAATATAATTAATTCATATGTAATGTTACTTATAAATATATTTTTACATCAATAGTAATAAAAGTTGTGTTTGATTATAATGATAATATCAATAATAATAATAATAATAATAATACCGATGATAATAATAATTATAGTAGTAATAATAATAGTGATAAAAATAGCAATAATATCTCTAAAAATAATGCTAATAATAATAATAATCCTAATATTAATTGAAATGATAATTTTTATAAAAATATTATTTGTAATAATAATATTAATACTAATATTAATAATATTAATGATACTTATTTATACTAATGACAATAATAATTGTAATACTTATAACTATAATTATGATAATAGTAATGCTAATGATAATCATAATAATATTAATCATAATAATAACAATACTAATAATAATAATAATAATAATAATAATAATAATAATAATAATAATAATAATAATAATAATAATAATAATAATAATAATATTAATATTAGTAATGATATTAATATAATCTAATTTAATGATAATAATTTTAGTAATCATGTTATTATTAATAATATTGATAATAACTAATAATACATAATACTAATAAGTAATTATAGTAACAATGATGAGGATATTAATATTATTTACTTTAATGATAATAATGTTCATTATATTAATATTAGGGATAGCATTTATTATCATAATAATAATAACATAATTAATAATAATAATAATAATAATAATAATAATAATAAAAATAATAATAATAATAATAATAATAATAATAATAATAATAATAATAATAATAATAATAATAATAATAATAATAATAATAATAATAATAATAAAAATAATAAAAATAATAAAAATAATAATAATAATAATAATAATAATAATAATAACAACAATAGTGGAAATTCTACCTCAAAAGAAATAGGTTTCAAAAAGAATGGGCTAGTCAAGCTCGAATCTACGACCTCTTCTAAACCCAACACACGTACAAACCAGCTGAGTTGTGCCCGTTCCTGTTTTATACCCACTATTATATTATATCACTCGTAAACTCATAACCTTCATCTTCTTCCCTTAATTAATCGATCAGAACCCAAAACACTTCCAGTTACAAGATATCAGTTTACATTAAATTGTATAATTTGAAACAAAAACATTGAAAACA
This sequence comes from Rutidosis leptorrhynchoides, assembly GCF_046630445.1. Taxonomy (NCBI): domain Eukaryota; kingdom Viridiplantae; phylum Streptophyta; class Magnoliopsida; order Asterales; family Asteraceae; genus Rutidosis; species Rutidosis leptorrhynchoides. Next base: position 99,140,188 of record NC_092335.1, read on the forward strand.
AGTTTGAATCAAAATAACAAAAAAGAATAAACTAAAAAAAAAAAAAAACAATACAACGTTTTTTTAACATATGAACTCAAAATCAAATTCGAAGATTTCGAACGTTTTAGCTCAAAGTTTCTACATGAACATGGTTTCAAATCAAACTTATAAACTTTATGTAATCCTAATTTAGCCTAAAACATAAACACGATCTTGAATTTCCCCGAGAACAAATCATTTGACTTTTTAAAATTTAAGTTTGACTCAGAAATTGGAACACGATAGAAAACATCAATACCTGAGATTCTCCAGTTAGTTTAAGTAGAACAATTCCAACATAATAGCATTTTTAGATTTTAAAATCTGTTTAAAAATCGCGTTCTTTGAAAAACCATCCAAGAACAGGACATCCGACATTTTTTTTAAAATTGCAGTTTAAATTCTATCTTCTCTTTCCTTCGACTTGGGTTAACAGATGTTTATACAGAAGTAAAAGATATTGCTACAACTATAATGATCCAATTACCGATTGTTTTGTAGTTGGACTTAATCGACACCAAATATTCGTTCAGTACAAAGAAAAAATAAAAAAAATAAAAAGTGAAATCCACTTCTAACTAATTTTGTTGTTACTGAAGTTGTTTGGGAATCAATTTGTACGAACTTGGAAGTCTATTACAGTAGGAAAGCAACCCCAAACTGATTTCGGTTCTCAAATCTTATTTACGATTTATAACAGATTTTAATAGTTAATAATTATGATTATATTAATAAAAATCAAAATACTATACTAATAATATTAATAATATTAATAATTAATAATAATAAGAGTAATAATAATAATAAGTCACAATAATAATAATTTTAGTGAATTTGATAATAATCATATTATTAATAATAAAAATAATAAAATGTATTATTTTCTAATGATAATAATAATAAAAAATGTGATAAGTCTTACTAATGGTAGACAATTTATTTTAAATGTAAATTATAGTTTTAATTATTCTCCTAATAATATTTATATCTAAAATTATTATATTTGTTATCATAACTTTTATTAGAATTTTTAATATCTATATTTATAATAATTATATCAATAATACTAATATTGATAATAATATACCTATGATGGTATTAGTGTTAATAAGACAACTATATTTTAATTCATACTTAAATTTAATGTATTAACATTATATATTGCTACTTATATATCACATAATAAGATATCTTGTATATTAATATTTATACATTTTAATTTAATATAAAAATAGTCAGTAATCATTTTCAGTAATTCATATACATACATATATATATATATATACATACATACATACATACATATATATATATATATATATATATATATATATATATATATATATATATATATATATATATATATATATATAATTAAACAAATATAGATTTATAATTATGTTTTAAATATCGAGTAGTTAAATATATTAATCATGTATTGATACAATTATCTCATAGTATATCAATTAATACTTTGTAATTGTTTTGCAAATTGTCATAGGTATGTATGCATATCTAATCGTAAACTACTGTTCATGAATCGTCGGAATTAGTCAAGGGTCAAATGTATACATGAACACAGTTCAAAGTATTTGAAATTCAGTTTAACAGACTTTGCTTATCGTGTCGAAACTATATAAAGATTAAGTTTAAATTTGGTCGAAAATTCTCGGGTCGTCACAGTACCTACCCGTTAAAGAAATTTCGTCCCGAAATTTGATTGCGATGGTCATGGCTAACAATAAGTATGTTTTCATGACACATACGAGTTAGAAATTAAAGTTTTATTATCATTGAGTAATATGGATAAAACAATTCGATTACGCGAAGAGTATAAGTGAAGCTTATTACAAAAGAGTGAAATGAGAAAATAATGTTTCGTCATATCCTTTGATGTGGATATTGTTGATTTCTGGAGTTCAGGGGATTTGGGGAAAGTCTTCGTTATAAGATTTGATTCTTCGGTAATTAAGGAAATTATAATCCTCTTTGTTAAAAGCGATGATCTGTTTTAATTGTTTTGTCGGATATTTCACTATAAATCCACCCTCTCCATTTCCTTTATATTTTGAAGTTCCATACATTTGTTTTCTCTTCCCGACTTTAAGTCAAGCGAATAATATGCCAGAATTCATAGATATGAATTTTGGATGAACATGACTAACGTTCTAAGAGAGAAATTGTAATAGCACGATCTTGATTGGTTTAATTATCAGAATTCAAGAGAGAGGACAGAACTATCCGAAAGATATGTTCTTGATATGTTTGGAGATTAGATAGAATGTAAGAGTCGCGTAACATGGCACATGATGACGTTATGGTCTGTGAATCATCACGTTCCATTAGAAACTCAGCATGACTTACTGTAATATAATCACGTTGATCAAGTGTCATTATATTATACTAACTCATGCATCAGTTTCCAACACTACTTCAAAATATTCATATTTTAAATTCGAGGATTTACAGAATATAGAAACTAAAACAGTTTCCTTTTATGAAATAACACAGATAGCGCGGAGAGACAATTAATATCAGACGAGAATATTTATGAAGATATCTTCAAAAATATTGAGGATATTTATAATGAAAGATACGATAATATCTTAGAATTTTAGATTCACAGTGTGATGAAGAAATTCAGTCACAATGATTTAGAACGATTAAGGAGTAAGGTATTCGCTAAAGATTTTATCAGAAACAGAATCATCAGGATTCTTTAAATACAGGGTTTGGTCTTTCTATTTGTCCTTGATCTCCTTCATGGTTTGCTTAACCCGTTTTCCAGTTTCAACTTTTCTAAGTTTTTCCAACGTACTATTCTTTATCACCAACTTTCGACGGTTAAGTCGTTTACAGTTTTTTTTTTTTTTTTTTTTGGCCGCTTCATCAGTATCTTCAAAATTCCGAGTATTGATTCGTAGACAGGGTGCTTTTCAGAATTTCAGAATGGAAGATCATAATTCTAAGAGATAAATGTTATATGTATATATAACTTTTGATGTAGAATTGCTGCGAGATTCAAAATACTGATTGCTGATTTCTCGATACTTGGTATGACAATTCTCGTTACAAGATGCCGATGAGTTCATGATAAGACTTCAATAGATAAATATAGTGATTTGCCGAAGAGATTTAAGCCAAGGAGCAACAAAGTTGCTGGTACATCTGCTGGTAATATGATAGAATATAAAAGGTTCCCCGGTAAGAATAAAAGAGCACACATATATATCAAGATTATAATAAGGTTGTTTCGAACGAAAAGTCGAAGTTGACTTGCTGGAGCTGTGACAAAATTGACTAATTTGGAAAGAGATTGCAAAGTTATTTTCGATAATAGTAACGCTAAAGGAATTAGCACAGCTACGCGTTAAACGTTTACTCAGTTTCCGAGAGTTTTTTTTTCAGGTGCAATACTATATGCATAAATCTTTCCTTCCGTAGATGAAGTGCGGTTGGTTCATCCTCTCGATTGAGGTGTTTTTAGAAATCATGAAAGGTTTGAATGCAGATTGTAATCGCCAATATACAAATGGGGTTTAAGATAAAATCAAGTGGCAAACTTGAAGAATTGTTTAGTTTCATATGTTATACTCAATATTTTAATTCATTTTAATTGTCCAATGTTGGTAGTCCATAGTTAGCAGTCCACAGTTACTAATTCAATAATTCATATATAGTTTATGATATTCGAATTAATTAATACGTATCGTGACCCGTTATATACGTGTCTCAGACTCGATCACAACTCAAAGTATATATATTATTTGAGAATCAACCTCAACCCTGTATAGCGAACTCGAGCATTACAGCATATAGAGTGTCTATGGTTATTCCAAATAATATATATAGATGCGTCGATATGATATGTCAAAACCTTGTATACATGTCCCGATATTTAAAGTGCGTAAAATAAATAGCAGAAATTAAATGACGATAAATAAATTGCGAGAATTAAAATTGCGATAAATAAAGTGTAATCAGTTAGATAGGAACAGTTAGCTAGGAACAGTTAGCGTGGATCCTTAACAAAATTTTTCTCATAATTAATTTGTTTGTTTCTAACAAATTTTATTTTGTCCAATGATTTCTTCATTATGCCACTTGTTGGATTCTGATAAGTAAAAATCCAAATATGAAATTGAATGAAAATGGTTATTCTGTGGTAAACGGATACATATATCGGTGGTTGTAAGTAGGATACTAAATGACTGTTGAATCAGCTTCGAAGAATGTACAGTGTAACTTATTAAGGTGAAATCTAAATATTCCTCGGGTATTACCTACCCGTTAAAATATCTTCACCATTAACAGTTTGTACAAAAGAATTTTTAATTACAATCTTTATAAAAACATATATACATATATATTTTCTTCAGGTGTAATCATGGATTTAGTGAGTTAATATAATATTAAACTCATTTGGTTTACGGTTAGAACTAGAGTACATAATCTCTAGAACATTAGAGGTTACATAACCATCATGTCGAACGAAGATAAATGATGTAGAACGTCATGTAGAACGGTGATTATATTCGAGGTACAGAATGAGATGTTAAGGCATGTGATGTTGAAACTTGAGTTGTTGGTGGTACTGTTAGGGCCGATGATGTTGCTGAAGCTGGTAAGTTTTGCACCACGTTTTCCAAATTGATTACTCGAGCGCGAAGTTCGTCGACTTCTTCTATTACCCCAAAATGATTGTCGGTCGGAACGAGTGGATGAATAAGGTTTAGAATTGTGGGTAGAATATAATCGTGTCGAGTTACCCTGGAAATGAGGCTGAAACCGGTGTTTCGGATAGGTTCGCCAGTAAGTGCTACAGGTTCTTCACCAAGAGGTGAATTCGGTTGGTGGAAGGAATCACCTTCTTCGCATCTCCATTGATTATGTCGACTACGAACTCATCAGATGAATTGGGGATGGCTGATTTGGTTGATTCATTCTGGTGACGCTGCTTTCGGAGCTTAGGTGAACATCCATGTCGGAATCCGAGGGACTTGAACTAGTGACGAGTTCCATTTCGTACGATTGAATAAAGGATTTTTTGATATAAAAATGATTTTCGGTTATCGAATGGTATTCTAATTACATAGAATATATATATATATATATATATATATATATATATATATATATATATATATATATATATATATATATATATATATATATATATATATATATATATATATATATATATATATATATATATATATATAGAGCAAAAGATTTCGTAGATTACAGAGAAAATTTCGAAAGCTGTCAGGCAAAGGTAGCAGTAACAGATACGCTAAGATATGAATTTTGTCTATACACTATTCATGCAATTAATGCAGTAAGATGTGTCTAGACTAAGAATGATAAGTAGGTAATTTTCTACGGATGATAAGTAGATGATTTCCGACTAGAAATGATAAGCAAAACTTTTGACATGCAGACACGGTCGAAGTCCAGACTCACTAATGCATCCTAACAACTATCAGTTAGACACACTAATGCAAGACCTGGTTCGCTAAGACCACCGCTCTGATACCAACTGAAGAGACCCGTCCTAATCCATATGGACGAATACATTACATTTGGTTACATCGCGAGGTACTTGACCTCTATATGATACATTTTACAAACATTGCATTCGTTTTTGAAAGACAAACTTTCATTACATCGAAAGTTGACAGCATGCATGCCATTTCATAATATATCCAATTATAATTAACTTAATAATAATCTTGATAAACTCAATGACTCGAATGCAACGTCTTTTGAAATATGTCATGAATAACTTCAAGTAATATCTCTAACATGAGCAAATGCACAGCGGAAGATTTCTTTCGTACCTGAGAATAAACATGCTTTCAAGTGTCAACCAAAAGGTTGGTGAGTTCATAGGTTTATCATAGAATAATAAAATTCATCATTTTGATAGACCACAAGATTTAAATGCTGCATGGTACAAATGGGCCCGAATCCTATACCCACATGTAATGTACATGCGATATCTTTTAAATACAGTACACATATCTCGTGTACGAAATCATTTTTCAAAAATTCTTCATAACCGTACACATATCTCGTGTACAAAATAACATACATATAACCTGTGTATAAAATCATTCTCTCGATACATATCATTCACTTTGCTTTCATAGCTTGGCTTGGTAACCGACCTTAACATATAATGCGCATCAATAATATCCCCAAAAATAGAACATCTCGTCTGTATAATATATAACCTCGAAGTACTAAACACCACGCCCACTAGCTCTTCCGTCTAGTGAACATTCTGGGTGGGGGTGTTAAACTCAGTAGCTACCTTTAGGATTCGCGTGAATTAGGACCATACCCGATTCTAATTCTTAGGTTACCAAGCAATAATAATCAGGGGAAATATTCACAACAATTAGTGCCAATTATAACGTCCAACTAATTCAATAATAATCCACATAAATTCTGTCTGCATAATAATTCATTCGAGGAATGTTTTGCTTGTGTCTATCTCGTCAAACATTTATAAAAGTATTTCATGTATTCGCAGTTCAAAATATATTTCAAAAGTATTTAATAAAGCAGTTGTAAAACCAGCGCATGTATTCTCAGTCCCAAAAATATAAAGAGTAAAAGGGGGCAAATGAACTCACTATATTGTATTTTGTAGTAAAAATACATATGCCGATATTGAACAATGCAGGGTTGGCCTCGGATTCACGAACCTATATCATTTGTATATTTATTAATATATATATATATAATCATAATCGAACAATTTTGTATATTATAACTTTATATATTATATATTTAATTTTTGTGTGTGTATATATATATATATATATATATATATATATATATATATATATATATTTGAAAATAATTATTATTTGTATAGTTTTATATCTATATATTGTTAAAATACCTAATTGGTTATATATATGAATATTTATATAAAGATTGTCAATATAATTAATTCATATGTAATGTTACTTATAAATATATTTTTACATCAATAGTAATAAAAGTTGTGTTTGATTATAATGATAATATCAATAATAATAATAATACCGATGATAATAATAATTATAGTAGTAATAATAATAGTGATAAAAATAGCAATAATATCTCTAAAAATAATGCTAATAATAATAATAATAATCCTAATATTAATTGAAATGATAATTTTTATAAAAATATTATTTGTAATAATAATATTAATACTAATATTAATAATATTAATGATACTTATTTATACTAATGACAATAATAATTGTAATACTTATAACTATAATTATGATAATAGTAATGCTAATGATAATCATAATAATAACAATACTAATAATAATAATAATAATAATAATAATAATAATAATAATAATAATATAATAATAATAATAATAATAATAATAATAATAATAATAATAATAATAATAATAATACTTATTGATAATCTTAGTAATGATATTAATATAATCTAATTTAATGATAACAATTTTAGTAATCATGTTATTATTAATAATATTGATAATAACTAATAATACATAATACTACTAGTAATAAGTAATTATAGTAACAATGATGAGGATATTAATATTATTTACTTTAATGATAATAATGTTCATTATATTAATATTAGGGATAGCATTTATTATCATAATAATAATAACATAATTAATAATAATAATAATAATAATAATAATAAAAAAAAAAAGAAAAATAATAATAATAATAATAATAATAATAATAATAATAATAATAATAATAATAATAATAATAATAATAATAATAATAATAATAATAACAATAGTGGAAATTCTACCTCAAAAGAAATAGGTTTCAAAAAGAATGACGCTAGTCAAGCTCGAATCTACGACCTCTTCTAAACCCAACACACGTACAAACCAGCTGAGTTGTGCCCGTTCCTGTTTTATACCCACTATTATATTATATCACTCGTAAACTCATAACCTTCATCTTCTTCCCTTAATTAATCGATCAGAACCCAAAACACTTCCAGTTACAAGATATCAGTTTACATTAAATTGTATAATTTGAAACAAAAACATTGAAAACAAGTTTGAATAAAAATAACAGAAAAGAATAAACTAAAAAAAAAAAAAATCAATACAGCGTTTTTTTTAACATATGAACTCAAAATCAAATTCGAAGATTTCGAACGTTTTAGCTCAAAGTTTCTACATGAACATGGTTTCTAATCGAACTTATAAACTTTATGTAATCCCAATTTAGCCTGAAACATAAACACGATCTTGAATTTCCCCGAGAACAAATCATTTGACTTTTTAAAATTTAAGTTTGACTCAGAAATTGGAACACGATAGAAAACATCAATACCTGAGATTCTCTAGTTAGTTTAAGTAGAACAATTCCAACATAATAGCATTTTTAGATTTTAAAATCTGTTTAAAAAAATTTCGTTCGTTGAAAAACCATCCAAGAACAGGACATCCGACATTTTTTTTAAAATTGCAGTTTAAATTCTATCTTCTCTTTCCTTCGACTTGGGTTAACAGATGTTTATACAGAAGTAAAAGATATTGCTACAACTATCATGATCCAATTACCGATTGTTTTGTAGTTGGACTTAATCGACACCAAATATTCGTTCAGTACAAAGAAAAAGATAAAAAAATAAAAAGTGAAATCCACTTCTAACTAATTTTGTTGTTACTGAAGTTGTTTGGGAATCAATTTGTACAAATTTGGAAGTCTATTACAGTAGGAAAGCAACCCCAAACTGATTTCGATTCTCAAATCTTATTTACGATTTATAACAGATTTTAATAGTTAATAATTATGATTATATTAATAAAAATCAAAATACTATACTAATAATATTAATAATATTAATAATTAATAATAATAAGAGTAATAATAATAATAAGTCACAATAATAATAATTTTAGTGAATTTGATAATAATCATATTATTAATAATAAAAATAATAAAATGTATTATTTTCTAATGATAATAATAATAAAAAATGTGATAAGTCTTACTAATGGTAGACAATTTATTTTAAATGTAAATTATAGTTTTAATTATTCTCCTAATAATATTTATATCTAAAATTATTATATTTGTTATCATAACTTTTATTAGAATTTTTAATATCTATATTTATAATAATTATATCAATAATACTAATATTGATAATAATATACCTATGATGGTATTAGTGTTAATAAGACAACTATATTTTAATTCATACTTAAATTTAATGTATTAACATTATATATTGCTACTTATATATCACATAATAAGATATCTTGTATATTAATATTTATACATTTTAATTTAATATAAAAATAGTCAGTAATCATTTTCAGCAATTCGTATACATATATATATATATATATATATATATATATATAATTAAACAAATATAGATTTATAATTATGTTTTAAATATCGAGTAGTTAAATATATTAATCATGTATTGATACAATTATCTCATAGTATATCAATTAATACTTTGTAATTGTTTTGCAAATTGTCATAGGTATGTATGCATATCTAATCGTAAACTACTGTTCGTGAATCGTCGGAATTAGTCAAGGGTCAAATGTATACATGAACACAGTTCAAAGTTTTTGAAATTCAGTTTAACAGACTTTGCTTATCGTGTTGAAACTATATAAAGATTAAGTTTAAATTTGGTCGAAAATTCTCGGGTCGTCACAATGGTGGCGGCCGCTGGGGTGGATGATGGAGGAAGAAAGCTATGGAAGGGAGCGTTTAGGGAAAGGGAGATGATATTTCCACCACCACTTTTACTCCTTCCACTTGAATGTTCTAAAATACCCTTAAATGATAACTTATACAAATTTTCTGTTAAATATTATTGAGGGATATTTTGGGAAAAAAGACTCAAATGACAGTGGATGAAGTAAAAATAGATGTGGATATATCATCTCCCGGAGGGAAAGGAAAAAAAAGAAAACCGATAATACTGTTAGGTACTGTTATACTGTAGTGATATAGCGAATATGACTGTTTTTTTACGCCAATTAGTATATTTATAAATTTTTATCTTTTAAAAATGTTGGGTTATCATTTCAGGTTGATGAAGATGAACGACGACGGTGAGATAATTTAGTTAAAGGTGAAGATAGGTCAAATGTCGAAAATACTCTCACATGTCTGGCACATGACTAAATTTTAACAGAAAAATTAACAGAGTTAATGATTTGGACTATCCTTGCTCCTCTTGCAAGCCACAGTGACTATCCAAACTCAAAAGCGATACTTTGACTAACCGTGCAATTTGGCACAAACTACAGGGACTATCCGCGCAATTTTCTCTAAATAAAATAGAAAATTAAAACTTGAAATTCTTTAATTTTAATTAATTGCATAAAAATGATATTTATTTATATATGTCTGACGTTAAAGTAACAATTATTCAAGTGTATAATAGTTTTAAGTATGTTAATGATAATCCTAAGAGTTATTGCTAGAAAAACCTAAGTTATTAATTCAAGTAATTCAAGTACAAGAGTATTCACCAGTTAAATTCAGTGATCAAGGTAAGTGATCTATATAAAACACTTATATGAAAAGTAAATGAGTGAATGTTAGTGTTCAAGTTTTAGCTCCTTGTTCAAACTTTAAAATGGATACACAGCTAAAACTTCAAACCGATCAGAAAAAAAGAAGATATTAACATACTTTGGCGAACGTTGATTCAAAACTCCGGCCTGAATGCTCATCAAAAAGATTGTGCAGATGTAGAGGAACACCAAACTCCCCACGTCCCTCATGCTAAACTTTGAAGAGACGGAGTGCACTTCTGGTGCTCTGATAATGCTAAAAACGAACATATATTTCATAGCATTATTCCTCAAGAAAGACAAGCTTTTAGTTGCAATTGTTCTATTTACAAGAGATATTCGTTTAAATAATAAAAGGTGAAGACAAAAGACAGATTCGACGAATTGAAGACGCAAACGACCAAAAAGCTCAAAAGTACAAAAGACAATCAAAAAGGTTCCAATTATTGATAAGAAACGTCTCGAAATCACAAGAGTACAAGATTCAAAACGCAAAGTACAAGATATTAAATTGTACGCGAGGACGTTCGAAAATCCGGAACCGGGACTAGAGTCAACTCTTAACGCTCGACGCAACGGACTAAAAATTACAAGTTAACTATGTATATAAATATAATATAATATATAATTAATTATATTAATTATATATATATTATATATATATAATAAAAACCGTCGGCAGCAAGAAACTCCAAGGGTGTGAGCTGTAAATACCTCTCCGCGACTCGCGGAGTTTTAAGGGCATTTTGCCGCGAGTCGCGGAGCCCCAAAAATCAAGTCTGGCTATAAAGCCAACCGAATTCTGATCAAATTTAATCATCTTTTTTCTTCCTCTTCATACGTAAATATATTTATATTTATAATTTATATTTTAATTTTAATTATAATTCTAATAATAAGGGTATGTTAGCGAATGTTGTAAGAGTTTAAGTCGAAATTCTGTCCGTGTAACGCTACGCTATTTTTAATCATTGTAAGTTATGTTCAACCTTTTTATATTAATGTCTCGTAGCTAAGTTATTATTATGCTTATTTAAAACGAAGTAATCATGATGTTGGGCTAATTACTAAAATTGGGTAATTGGGCTTTGTACCATAATTGGGGTTTGGACAAAAGAACGACACTTGTGGAAATTAGACTATGGGCTAATAATGGGCTTTATATTTGTTTAACTAAATGAAAGTTTGTTAATGTTAATATAAAGATTTACAATTGGGCGTCCCTATAAATTACCATATACACTCGATCGGACACGATGGGCGGGGTATTTATATGTACGAATAATCGTTCATTTAACCGGACACGGGAATGGATTAATAGCCACTAGAATAATTAAAACAGGGGTGAAATTACATTCAAGGGTAATTGGTGTAATTGTTAACAAAGTAGTAAAACCTTGGTTTACACGCAGTCGATAACCTGGTGTATTCATTAAACAAAGTATTAAAACCTTGTTACAATTCGAATCCCCAATTAGTTGGAATATTTAACTTCGGGTATAATAATAATTTGACAAGGACACTTGCAATTTATATTTATGACTGATGGACTGTTATGGACAAAAACCAGACGGACATATTGAATAATCCAGGACAAAGGACAATTAACCCATGGGCATAAAACTAAAATCAACACGTCAAACATCATGATTACGGAAGTTTAAATAAGCATAATTCTTTTATTTCATATTTAATTTCCTTTATTTTATATTTAATTGCACTTTTAATTATCGCAATTTTATTATTCGCAATTTCATTATCATTATTTACTTTACGCTTTAATTTAAGTCTTGTATTTATTTTATATTTTACATTAGGTTTTAACTGCGACTAAAGTTTTAAAATCGACAAACCGGTCATTAAACGGTAAAAACCCCCCTTTATAACAATAATATTACTTATATATATATTTGTATTTTTATAAAAGTAAACTAATATAGCGTTGAGCTTTGTTCAAAGATTTCCCTGTGGAACGAACCGGACTTACTAAAAACTACACTACTGTACGATTAGGTACACTGCCTATAAGTGTTGTAGCAAGGTTTAAGTATATCCATTCTATAAATAAATAAATATCTTGTGTAAAATTGTATCGTATTTAATAGTTTTTCCTAGTAAAATAATAACTATTTTATATACACCTCGTTCGACATCAAGTATATTTTTGGCGCCGCTGCCGGGGAAAACTCTTAAACGCCGGAAGCGCAACGCTAATAAAAAAAAAAAGATTTTTAGTTACTTTTATTAAAAGTCGTTTTTGTAAAAATACGTTTTAAATATTCGAAAATATAAAAAGAAAAAAAAACAAAAATATTAGTATTTTTAAGATTTTGTTAAATATTTAAGTTTTATAAAGTTTCTTTATTTCTATTTTAGTTTATAAAAATATAAGTTTTATTTTAAAATCTTTTAATTATTTAAAAAAAACAGAAAACAGAAAATAAAAAAAATAAAAAAAATAAAAAGAAAAACGCGTAAAAAGATAAATCTGTCAGCTCAAATTCTGATCCCCGCGACTCGCGGGGTTTTCTTCTTTAATTGCCGCGACTCGCGGAGGGTTTCTGACAGGCGACAAGGAAGCCCTAATCGAGCATTAATTACGGGATATTATTAATAATTAATATTATTATTATTATTTTTAGTTTTAGTTTTATTTTTACTTTTTATTTATTTATGTATTTAGTATTAATTAAGTTTTTATTAAATTGTAAAATTAGTAGTTTTATAAAATAATTAATATAAAAATAATATTTTTTATAAAAATTGTACTTTTTACAACTTTTTATATATTTTTATATTTTGTCCCTTTTTAATCGTTGTAACGTAATATTTGTATTTTTTAGCTCATATTTAATTTTAAACTTAGTTTTTGCTATAGTTATTTTTACTCCTAGATTTTTAGGCTTTGCCGTAGAATTCCTTAAGTGCTTTTTCTTTAGACTAAGATTTAGGTGCTTTAGAATTTTGCGACGCCTTTTTAAGTTTTAGTTTCTTTTTAAGTTATTTCCATTTGGGATTTAGTTTTTCCTGTAAGCTTTAATATTTTTAGACCTTTTACTATGTACCAATTATCATTCCAATTAGTAATTTCAATTTGCGATTATAATTTTAAGTTAGTTGTAGTAATAAGGTTAAATTAGTTAAGTATTTTTAAGTTTTGATAAGTTTCTTTTATTTTTCCGTCACCTTTTATTTTTCAACCATTTTTTCTTTTTCGACCTTTTTCGACGAACTCTTTTTCTCTCTTATTTCTCGCCATTCTAGTTTTTAGGACTTAGAATTTTTTCTACTTCTTATCTAAATTTCTTAAAATTACGAAAATTTATTTTGAGTAGTTAAATTGATAGACATCAAAATTTTCTGGTTCGTAGTAATAGTTGGATTTGTACGTGGACCGGGTTATTGGAGCCAAACAGTCCTCAATTATATTGAGACCAAACGAATCCTGCCCCTCTGCTGCATCTTTTGGCTATTCGAAACGTGGGCAAAATCAGAAAAGTCTATTGATTGGATAACTTATTATAATTTTTCTTTCCTTTTAAAAACTAATAGGATATTCTGTGAATGCACCGAGCAAGACGTTCATCACCTTTTGTACGTTCACCACCTGTAACTCGATCAAGACATCGTTTAACAAATATAACCGCCGTTGATTTTTCTTTAGAATCGTCATCCAGTCGACCAAGTACTTCAGTTCAAATTACCGATAATCCATTTTTTGAACCCAACCTCACAATTGAGAATCCAGAAAATATTCAGGAACGGTTCATAGATCCTGAACCATTAAACTTTCCTCCGGAACCACCAATCATTCAAACAGAGATTGTTGAGGAACGAACCATTAAATCTGAAGCATCTAGTGATACCGATTCAACAAATTCAATTATGGAGAATCTGGAACCTTTAAGTATGGAAGACCGAATGAGAGCTAAACGCACTGGCCAAGGTCACGCAATTACTCATCCAGACATTAATGCGCCAGATTATGAAATCAAAGGACAAATTCTACACATGGTGACTAATCAATGCCAGTTTAGTGGTGCGCCGAAGGAAGATCCAAATGAACATCTACGTACCTTTAATAGGATCTGCACACTATTTAAAATACGAGAAGTGGAGGATGAACAGATATATCTCATGTTATTTCCCTGGACTTTGAAGGGAGAAGCCAAAGATTGGTTGGAATCGTTACCTGAAGGGGCGATTGATACATGGGATGTTTTAATTGACAAATTTCTTAAACAATTCTTTCCTGCATCTAAAGCCGTAAGACTTCAAGCAGAAATTGTTACGTTCACACAGAAGCCAAATGAAACTCTATATGAGGCGTGGACAAGATATGGAAAATTGTTAAGAGGATGTCCGCAACATGGTTTAGACACCTGTCAAATAGTACAAATATTCTACCAAGGATGCGACATCACTACAAGAAAAGACATAGATATAGCAGCTGGTGGTTCTATTATGAAGAAAACCGAAACTGATGCTTACAAAATTATTGATAACACTGCTTCCCACTCACATGAGTGGCACCAAGAAAAAGATATCATTAGATCATCTAAAGCAGCTAGAGCCGATTCTAGCCATGACTTAGATTCCATTTCAGCAAAGATAGATGCTTTCGAGAGACGAATGGAAAAGATGACTAAGGATATTCACTCAATACGAATTAGTTGTGAGCAGTGTGGAGGACCACATTTGACAAAAGATTGTCTAAGTATTGAATTAACAATGGAACAAAGAGAGAATATTTCATACATAAACCAAAGGCCTGGAAATAATTATCAGAATAATTATCAACCGCCAAGACCGATTTACAATCAAAACCAGAATTATAACCGAAATATTCCATACAACAACCAACAAGGTCCTAGCAATCAACAAGTATCCAATAATACTTACAATCAGCAAAGACCTAATTTTCAAAACAAACCACCACAATAAACCGATGATAAAAAGCCGAATTTAGAAGATATGATGACGAAGCTAGTTGAAACTCAAACGCAGTTTTTCACATCTCAAAAACAAACCAATGAACAAAATGCTCAAGCATTTAGAAATCAACAAGCTTCTATTCAAAATCTGGAACAAGAAGTAAGTAACCTAGCAAGGTTAATAGGTGAAAGAAAACCGGGAAGTCTACCTAGTGATACAAATGCTAACCCCCGGAATGAAACAGCTAAAGCTATTACCACAAGAAGTGGTACAACACTTAAACCACCTGAAATACCTGTAACTTCTGATAAAACTATTCCTACTCCACAAGAACCACAACCTGATAAAGAAAAGGAAAAAGAACCGGTAGTTGAAAAGGTTAATGAAGATAACACAGTTAAGGATAAACCTTATGTTAAACCATACCAACCACCACTTCCTTATCCGAGTAAAATGAAGAAAGAGAAACTTGAAGCCGAGCAATCCAAATTCTTGGATATGTTTAAACAGATAAATGTAAATCTTCCTTTCATTGATGTGATTTCAGGAATGCCAAGATATGCTAAATTCTTGAAAGATCTAATCACGAATAGAAAGAAAATGGAAGAACTCTCGGCTGTTACTATGAATGCTAATTGTTCAGCAGTGCTGTTGAATAAGATACCAGAAAAACTATCTGATCCAGGAAGTTTCACAATTCCATGTTTTCTGGGTAGTCTTAGTTCAATAGAAGCATTGGCAGACTTAGGTGCTAGTATAAATCTAATGCCGTATTCACTATACGCTAAACTAGACCTTGGAGAATTGAAACCAACCAGAATAAGCATACAACTAGCCGATAGATCAATAAAATATCCTAGAGGGATAATGGAGAACATGCTAGTTAAAGTTGGTACTTTAGTATTTCCAGTAGATTTTGTTGTTTTGGACATGGAAGAAGATTCTCAAGTTCCTCTCATATTAGGAAGACCATTCTTAAACACGGCTAAAGCAATGATAGACGTGTTCGGTAAGAAACTGACCCTAAGTATAGAGGATGAGAGTGTTACCTTTTCAGTTGATAGAGCAATGCAACAACCACAATCTGCAGATGATACATGTTATTATATTCAAACTATAGATGCACATGCAGAATTATTAGAAGAATTTCCAGAATTACAAGGAACAGGAGAATGTTCTTTAGGAGAAGGTAATGAACCAATCGATGAAGCTGAAATGTTAGCTACACTTATAGCTAATGGATATGAACCAACAACAGAAGAAATTAAAATGCTAAAAGAAGAAGACAGATATCGATATAAATCATCGATAGAAGAACCTCCGAAATTAGAGTTAAAGCCACTTCCAAACCATTTGGAATACGCTTATTTACATGGTGAATCTGAATTACCTGTAATAATATCGTCTTCTCTTACTGAAAATGAGAAATCACAACTCATTTCTGTGTTGAAAGCTCATAAACCAGCCATTGCATGGAAGATTCATGATATTAAAGGAATAAGTCCTTCGTATTGCACACATAAAATCCTTATGGAAGAAGGTCATAAAACGTATGTGCAACGCCAACGAAGACTAAATCCTAATATGCAAGATGTAGTTAAGAAAGAGATTATTAAACTGCTAGATGCAGGTTTAATATATCCAATTTCTGATAGTCCATGGGTAAGCCCAGTTCAATGCGTGCCTAAGAAGGGTGGCATGACTGTCATCACAAATGAGAAAAATGAGCTTATTCCTACTAGGACTGTAACAGGATGGCGTGTATGTATTGATTATAGAAAATTAAATGACGCCACCAGAAAAGATCACTTTCCCTTACCTTTCATAGATCAAATGTTGGAAAGATTAGCCGGAAATAGTTACTATTGTTTTCTAGATGGATTTTCCGGATATTTTCAAATTCCAATAGCACCCGAAGATCAAGAGAAAACCACATTCACGTGCCCTTATGGTACTTTTGCTTACAAACGCATGCCATTTGGACTTTGCAACGCCCCTGCAACCTTTCAAAGGTGTATGATGGCGATTTTTCATGACATGATAGAAGAATGCATGGAAGTATTCATGGATGACTTTTCAGTCTTCGGTGATACATTTAAATCATGTCTAGTTAATCTGGAACGAATGCTAATTAGATGCGAAAAATCAAATCTAGTACTTAATTGGGAGAAATGCCATTTCATGGTTAAAGAAGGCATCGTTCTTGGACATAAAATTTCAAAAGAAGGAATTGAAGTGGATAGAGCTAAAGTAGATGTAATTGCTAAACTTCCACATCCCACAAATGTAAGAGGAGTTAGGAGTTTTCTAGGGCATGCCGGTTTTTACCGACGTTTCATAAAAGATTTTTCTAAAATTGCCACTCCTATGAATAAACTCCTAGAAAAGGATGCGCCATTCATCTTTTCAGATGAATGTATCAAATCTTTTAATATTCTTAAAGAAAAACTCACTAATGCGCCGATCATGATAACACCAAATTGGAATCTACCATTTGAACTAATGTGCGATGCAAGTGATTTTGCAATGGGAGCCGTTTTAGGACAAAGGATTGAAAAACGATTTCAACCTATATATTATGCTAGTAAGACATTACAAGGAGCACAAACGAACTATACAACTACTGAAAAAGAACTCCTTGCTATTGTCTTTGCTTTTGACAAATTTCGATCATATCTCGTTCTAGCAAAAACGGTGGTCTATACCGACCATTCTGCTCTTAGATACCTATTTTCAAAACAAGATGCTAAACCAAGATTAATCCGTTGGATCTTACTCTTACAAGAGTTTGATATTAAAATCCGAGATAAAAGAGGAGCAGAAAATCTCGCCGCTGATCATCTTTCTCGTCTTGAAAATCCCGAATTAGAAGTTCTGAATGAATCGGCCATACAAGACAACTTTCCTGATGAATATCTATTGAAGATAGATTATAAAGAAATCCCATGGTTTGCAGACTATGCAAACTACTTAGTTTGTGGATTCCTTGAAAAAGGATTATCGTACCAAAGACGAAAGAAATTCTTCAGTGATATAAAACACTATTTCTGGGAAGATCCACATCTGTTTAAAAGTTGTCCCGATGGAATAATACGCCGATGCGTATTTGGAGATGAAGCTAGTAAAATTTTAAACCATTGTCACACAGGACCAACAGGAGGGCATTATGGGCCTCAACTAACAGCAAGAAAAGTTTATGAAGCTGGATTCTATTGGCCTACAATTTACAAAGACGCACACCTTCTTTGCAAATCCTGTGATGCATGTCAAAGGACCGGAAAAATAAGTCAACGTGATGAAATGCCACAAAATGTCATCCAAGTATGTGAAGTATTTGACATTTGGGGTATTGACTTTATGGGTCCATTTCCAAAATCTCATAATAATCTATATATACTCGTAGCCATTGATTATGTATCTAAATGGGCGGAAGCACAAGCTCTCCCAACTAACGATGCACGAGTTGTAGTCAACTTTTTAAAACGTCTTTTTGCAAGGTTTGGAACACCGAAAGCTTTAATAAGTGATCGGGGTACTCATTTCTGTAATAATCAACTTGAGAAAGTTCTTAAAAGATATGGAGTAACTCATAAAATCTCCACCGCATATCATCCACAAACAAGTGGACAAGTTGAAAATACCAACCGAGCTTTAAAACGTATTCTAGAGAAAATCGTAGGATCAAATCCGAAGGAATGGTCCATTAAATTGGAGGATGCACTCTGGGCTTTTAGAACAGCCTACAAAACTCCAATTGGAACCACACCTTTTAGACTTGTGTATGGAAAAGCATGTCATCTTCCAGTAGAAATTGAACACAAAGCATTTTGGGCTTTGAAAACATGTAATCTTGATTTACATGAAGCCGGACGTCTACGATTAAGTCAACTAAACGAATTAGAAGAATTAAGACATGAAGCATACGAAAATTCGTTAATCTATAAAGAAAGAACGAAGAAATGGCATGATAAAAGAATCAGAAGTTCAAAAGAATTTAAAGAAGGAGACAGAGTTCTTCTTTTCAATTCACGATTCAAGCTATTTCCTGGAAAATTGAAATCAAGATGGTCTGGACCATTCATAGTCAAAAGAGTTTTCCCATACGGAACGATAGAATTAATAAATTCAAATGGGATTGAATTTAAAGTTAATGGTCACAGAGTTAAACATTACATACAGGGTCCGATGGAAGTCGACAACGAAGTTAATCACAATTTCGACACCACAGCTAACTAAGTGTGGGGAGAATCAAGTCTTTAAAGGATAATATGTATTTCTGTTAGAGTTAGATTGTCTGTTTTCGTGTAGTTTTCGAAAATGGAACCCGAATGGTCTTTCCCTAGCAGACCCTAAAGAACTAGTCTTCTCCCCCCATTCTGAATTTTTATTTTTTTAGGTTTTTACGAAATGAAGACTGCCTGTGAATTAAACCATGGTCTAATGCTACACGCTTTGATCACTAAAAGAAATAATGACATACTACCGAGTGAATTAGTATCAGTAATCAGAGAAAGAATGGACGGAGTTAGAAAAGGATCCAGATGCGAAGATAATAAGTTACAATTTGGTAAAGGAAAATCAAAATCCGCAGCGAAAAGAAGAGCACGACACCTAGAAAGATGTCACAAATGCGGAAAATGGTCACATGGAGGTAAATGTTCAAATAATCAAACCTATTCAAATACCGAATTTGTTACTTTATGCAGAGACGGACCGTTCATATGTTTAGAAGAAAAGACAATGAATGCTCGAGGTTACGCCTATGCAGCCATGGAAAACCAATTAAACCGACTATCTTATGAATATAATAGATCATATAACTAAGAAATCTATTTCACAGGTATGTCTGTACAGTTTTTATTTTTATTTTTATTTTTAACCTTTTGATAATAAACGCTAATTTGTTCGCTAAAAAGTATTAAATTGGTATTAAATAAAATTAGGTTTGGCGACCGAAATTATTGATATCATTCAAAAATTTATTACATCACTGCGAAATTTAACGTTTATTCTTAAGGTATAAATATCTTTAATCAATCAACCCAAAATATTTCAAAAATTCGTCATGAGTTAAATTAGGTCTTGGAACCGAAATTACTTTACCGAAAAGAGGGGCGCATATTTTTGATAATATTTGATTGATTAAAGTGGGATAAAAAGACAAAAAGATTTTTAATTTATTTTTTTACCATGTTTTTAAAATTAATATTTAAATCTTAAATTAATATTGTAAACTTTGTAAAAACAATATATTTAAAATTGTAAATATTTGAAAAATTAATATAAGTTTGGTATGAATTTATAAATTTTTAAATTAAGTTTGGTGTGAATTTTTAAAATATTAATTTTTAATTTTATGCATTTTAAATTTTGAGTTTGGTGTGAATTTTTAATATTAATTTTGAATTTTATATTTATGTTGTGTGAATTTAAAAACAAAAATTTACTTTATCTCATTAAGTTAAGAATATGATTTTTAAAATTCGTCGTAAGTTGAAGACTAGGTCTTTGAACCGAAATTGCTTTACCCGAGGAAGGGACGAGAACTTTTATTATCATTATTTTTAATCTTATTGATTTAAAGTATGCCAAAAACATAAAAAAACCCAAAAATCTTAGCTTTTAAAACAATCGCTACAAAAAGACAAATTTTAAAATTTTGTCGAGGGACGGACTAGGACATCGATCCGAAACGACCTCGTCCTAAATAACAAGGGAAACAAAATTTTAAAATTAATTTCTTAATTGTTTTATAAGTTAAAGATTATAAAAAAAAAAAAAAAAAAAAAAAAAAAAGGGTAAACTCCGCGAATCGCGGAGGGACCAAAACCCAGAAAAAAATAAAAACAGCTGAAACGATCAGTACACTCAACAACACAAAAACAACCCAAAAAATACTTCGAAAAACCCACGAAAACCACCGAAAATCACCCCAAAAAATCTCAATTTTTAACCGTTAATCACCAAATTTTTTGCTAAAATCATGTTGAGAAGGATGATATCTAAGAACTACTCAAGAAAAACGGTAAATTTCTACACCTAAACACCATTTAATTCGAATTTTAGTGTTCTTGAGCTATTTTTCCCCAATTTGATTTTGATGCTTTCTAGTGTAATTAGACTTAAATTGTTTATGTATTATGCTTGTATAACCTAGATTGATGCTGTTTAACATGATTAGAAGCCTTAAACTTCAAATTTTGAATAATCTAGGGTTTGTGTTCTTGAGCAATTTGGGGCTTTTTGATATAAACAGGTTATGGCCGATTTTTGTCATGAATTGTTGCTAAATTGAGTAGTATAACATGTCTAGGTAGTTAAATGATCCAAACTTTGAGCCTAAACATGATTTTGAGAATTAAAGTGGACTTTTTCAAGTCCAAAATTCATGAACTTGATTTTTGAAAGATAATGCCATTTGAGACTTGTTTGATTGCTAGTAATGATTATTTTGACATGTTATTTAAGTTGAATGCTTATGAACTTGGCGAAAATTTTCGTATATGCTTATTTGAAAAAGTGTAGATTTGATAAAAATGTGAAAATAAGCTTAAGTTTGATATAAATTGATAATGTCATTGTAATTATTTTGATTGATGATTTTGCTGACACTAATGCATATTTGGATGCACAAAATTTGTGTTTGATGTGTTTTGCAGAATGAAAGGGGTGAATCTTCATCCCAAACCCGCCATGCTCCTGCTGAGAACTTGGAACAACAGGAGGTAGATAACTACTACAAGCAGGATGTACCTCATCCAGTCATGACCTTTTCAGATATGCACTTGGAACAGTTGCACCCGAACCTGAGATTTGACAGACTTTGGATAGATTATCCAAAATATCAACGGGGTTTGCATACTCTTCACTCTAAGGTTGTTGAGGTACCGAGGGTCATAGAATGGGGACCCTTGGAAGCTGTAGAATTGGCCGGGCCAATTAGGGAATTACTGGTACAGAGGTATGGTAATTCTTCTTTTAATGACTGGATATGTTTATTCACCATACGCAGACCTGTATATAAAGTATGGTGTGAAGAGTTGTTATGTAGTATAGAGTTGAATGATCGGGTAGCTAGTTTAACCGATCGTTCTTTTATTAGATTTTTGTTAGGCGGTTCGATGCGCCACATGTCTTTACTGGACATGGCTCAGGCTTTACGTATATATACGCCTGAGGAGTTAGCGTCTGCCGATTGTAGAGGATTGATACTAAACGGTAGAAAGATAGATGAGAATTTTGATACACACGGTGTGTGGAGTCAAATGACAAGCCATCACCGTTTCAAAGGGGGAAACTACTCTTATTTGGATATAGATAGAGCCGAATTAAGAGTAATACATAGGTTTTTAGCTAATTCGATTACACAAAGGGGTAAAAACAAAGAAAAGGTAAATGAACAAGATTTGTTTTACCATATGTGTATTCGAGACCCACACAGCGCTGTAAGTATACCATATTGTGTGGGTTATTATTTATCAGCTATGGTTCGGGGGATGCGTCCACATAGCATAATAGGAGGTGGTATTTTTATTACTTTGATTGGTGAATATCTCGGTGTGGATATAAGTCGGGGGGGATTATTAGTAGAAGAGCCGGAACCCCGCGACACTATAGGTTTAAATGTATACCATGGTGCGAAAGTTTTGAAGCGGCGAAATAACGCCGCAGTACGATACAATGGTAGACATCCACAGGTAGAGAGAAACCAGGAACAAGGTAATGTAGGAGGGGGGAATGAGATGCAAGAAATGCATAGGTTTATAGCTTCTCAGGAATACGAAAATGCTAGACAGAGAGCATTTGAAGATTGGCAAGTTCATCAGAACCAGATCATAGCGCATTGCCAACATATAGGTAGAAACTATATTCCTACACCGAAACCCGTCTTCCCTCCTTGGTCGATAGAGATGCAGCCACCATATCCTACGTATGACCCTGCCGAAGCATTCTATAGCACTTATGGTTATGCGTGGAACCCCTATTGGTACCAATATCATCCTTAGTTTACTTATTTTTTATTTTATTTTGTAATTTGTAATTATTGATATGTTTAATACTTTTGTTAATATTGTAATCATTTTTATAATCATCTAACTTTTATTCTTAGATTTTAATAATTTTTGAATGTGGGGTAATAAACCAAACTTCAAAAATATGTATATATGTTTGCAGTTTATCTTATGTACACAACAGGGTAAAACAACGCATTTTCAAAGACTGGCATTAAGTTCAGCAAAAGCAACTAATTTTGACGACAAGATGCAAAATATATGTGAAATAACAACAAGACGGAATGAACAAATGATGTGCACCATTTATCATTCAGCAAACAAACGCCAATATATTTGGAAACTTTGGTAAAAATTTAATCATTTTCACACAAATCACCCTCAATAATTTAAATTGTTACTGATTTCTTGCAAATGAGGGCATTGCAAGATCTTAAGTGTGGGAAGGGGTTAAATTCTTTCGGATTTTAAAATTTTTTACTTTATACACTTGGTTACCATTAAAAATACTAGTAAAGCAGTAGTTGTATTAGAATCTAGTGCTCTCTGATAAAAAAGAACAGCCCTAGTCTTATATACTGACTACCCAATTCTAGTAAAATTTTTCAAAATTTTCAATTAAATGAATTAAAATCATGTTTATACATATTTATGAACGATAAAACTAGGTTTTAACACCGAAATTATTGTTACCTCGGAAAGGACATAAATTGAGAAACAAACTAAAATGTTAAAATTCATTTAAAATGGAATAGAGGACGATAAAAAGGAAAATAAAAGCCAAGTGTGGGAAAATTTACCAAATTATTTTAAACATATGTCACATATATCTGTAACAAATAACTGAAAATACTTTTGCTTTGGACTAAACTAAACTGTTTTACCCAATGAAAGAAAAGAAGAGATGGATCTACACGATGAATCAATTCCATCATTAAAAGGAAGTAAAGTCTTCCGAAAAAGACACGCGCTTCTTGATTTAGGTCATGAAGTTGTCGTCCAGACCAGCTGTAGGTTGACGAAAAATCTAGAAAAGTCATCACTAAAATTAGCAGGAAATCCACGGACCTCAGCATAAAACAGGGTCGCCAAGTGGTCAGATTTATCCTAACCATGAGAAGGATTTATCTCGTACAATGGGGGGGCACCGTGCAAATTAGCTTGATAAGACTAATGAATCAGATCCCCAGAAAGGATAATCTCCTTAAAGATCAAAAATCAGCTTTTAAGCCTGATATTACTCAATCCTTGAGATTGACCTTAAAGATTGAGAATTACAAACTCATGGAATTCAATGATATCTAAACTCGAGCTTAAACGAGAAAATATTTTGATCAAAATTACAAACCGATTTGTTTTCTGAAAACCCTATTTTCAATGCGTTCATTACCATTGAACGTAAAATCCTAGGAATTCACCTGGAATTCATTAGGTCACCTGAACTAAATCGGGTATCAACCGTAAGAACGGTGGTTGCATAGCATGGTCAAAGACAGGACCTTGTGCCAGACCGAAAAATTATAAGGGTGAGCTTTACTATTGCTCCTACCAAGGATAGTAATTGCGTCCGACACGTTATAGACCATAATCAAAAGCATGTCACGGGACATTGCCTTAACAGTTGCTTGTTCAACGCTTTCCTTTACAACCGGACGGTAGTTTACCGAAAGGTAATATACGGAACAAGTAAACTGGACGTGTTGCTTTCCAAATACAAGGTTAGCAAGTGGGTGACACAAAACCGCAAGTTTTGAGCTAAAATTTTCAAATCTGAAACCCACCAAACCCACAAATATTTTGCAAACACCGGTAAAGGGTTATTCCGGAAAACTTATCTAGGGTAAAAACTAGATTTAATTTTCAAAAGATCAAATGTTTTCATAAAGATCCAATTTCCTTAATGGATCTAAATTTTTATAGTCATGTGGAACTGTAAACCATATCGTTACTACCATTGTTTATACCGCCGTATAGAAATCACTGATGTACAAAGTGTGAAGAATAAAGAAGTGATTCTAGTATTTCAAGACGATATTGCTTGAGGACAAGCAACGCTCAAGTGTGGGAATATTTGATAATGCTAAAAACGAACATATATTTCATAGCATTATTCCTCAAGAAAGACAAGCTTTTAGTTGCAATTGTTCTATTTACAAGAGATATTCGTTTAAATAATAAAAGGTGAAGACAAAAGACAGATTCGACGAATTGAAGACGCAAACGACCAAAAAGCTCAAAAGTACAAAAGACAATCAAAAAGGTTCCAATTATTGATAAGAAACGTCTCGAAATCACAAGAGTACAAGATTCAAAACGCAAAGTACAAGATATTAAATTGTACGCGAGGACGTTCGAAAATCCGGAACCGGGACTAGAGTCAACTCTTAACGCTCGACGCAACGGACTAAAAATTACAAGTTAACTATGTATATAAATATAATATAATATATAATTAATTATATTAATTATATATATATTATATATATATAATAAAAACCGTCGGCAGCAAGAAACTCCAAGGGTGTGAGCTGTAAATACCTCTCCGCGACTCGCGGAGTTTTAAGGGCATTTTGCCGCGAGTCGCGGAGCCCCAAAAATCAAGTCTGGCTATAAAGCCAACCGAATTCTGATCAAATTTAATCATCTTTTTTCTTCCTCTTCATACGTAAATATATTTATATTTATAATTTATATTTTAATTTTAATTATAATTCTAATAATAAGGGTATGTTAGCGAATGTTGTAAGAGTTTAAGTCGAAATTCTGTCCGTGTAACGCTACGCTATTTTTAATCATTGTAAGTTATGTTCAACCTTTTTATATTAATGTCTCGTAGCTAAGTTATTATTATGCTTATTTAAAACGAAGTAATCATGATGTTGGGCTAATTACTAAAATTGGGTAATTGGGCTTTGTACCATAATTGGGGTTTGGACAAAAGAACGACACTTGTGGAAATTAGACTATGGGCTAATAATGGGCTTTATATTTGTTTAACTAAATGAAAGTTTGTTAATGTTAATATAAAGATTTACAATTGGGCGTCCCTATAAATTACCATATACACTCGATCGGACACGATGGGCGAGGTATTTATATGTACGAATAATCGTTCATTTAACCGGACACGGGAATGGATTAATAGCCACTAGAATAATTAAAACAGGGGTGAAATTACATTCAAGGGTAATTGGTGTAATTGTTAACAAAGTAGTAAAACCTTGGTTTACACGCAGTCGATAACCTGGTGTATTCATTAAACAAAGTATTAAAACCTTGTTACAATTCGAATCCCCAATTAGTTGGAATATTTAACTTCGGGTATAATAATAATTTGACAAGGACACTTGCAATTTATATTTATGACTGATGGACTGTTATGGACAAAAACCAGACGGACATATTGAATAATCCAGGACAAAGGACAATTAACCCATGGGCATAAAACTAAAATCAACACGTCAAACATCAT
This sequence comes from Rutidosis leptorrhynchoides, assembly GCF_046630445.1. Classification (NCBI taxonomy): domain Eukaryota; kingdom Viridiplantae; phylum Streptophyta; class Magnoliopsida; order Asterales; family Asteraceae; genus Rutidosis; species Rutidosis leptorrhynchoides. Next base: position 99,167,193 of record NC_092335.1, read on the forward strand.
GATTACGGAAGTTTAAATAAGCATAATTCTTTTATTTCATATTTAATTTCCTTTATTTTATATTTAATTGCACTTTTAATTATCGCAATTTTATTATTCGCAATTTCATTATCATTATTTACTTTACGCTTTAATTTAAGTCTTGTATTTATTTTATATTTTACATTAGGTTTTAACTGCGACTAAAGTTTTAAAATCGACAAACCGGTCATTAAACGGTAAAAACCCCCCTTTATAACAATAATATTACTTATATATATATTTGTATTTTTATAAAAGTAAACTAATATAGCGTTGAGCTTTGTTCAAAGATTTCCCTGTGGAACGAACCGGACTTACTAAAAATTACACTACTGTACGATTAGGTACACTGCCTATAAGTGTTGTAGCAAGGTTTAAGTATATCCATTCTATAAATAAATAAATATCTTGTGTAAAATTGTATCGTATTTAATAGTTTTTCCTAGTAAAATAATAACTATTTTATATACACCTCGTTCGACATCATGCTCTTACGGAGTAACCTACGAATTGTTAAGTAGTTACTTAATGTAATTCTAAAAGATACCTAAAATTGGTTTGATTTCTATTGAATTAAGCTAGTGTTGGCGCTACTCGAAGAAACTCGATTTGAATTGTGTTAAGTTGAGCTCGTGCTAGAGCTAGTTTCTTAAGACATCCAATTTGATTTGTGTTGAAGGAAACTTAATTTGATTTGTGTTGAGCTTAGCTCACTTTTTCAGGTAGCCTAGATATAAAAAATTTATCCGTTTTTATTATTTTTGTTTTCCCTTGAGTCTATGATTTAGAATCTAACAACCTTATCTATTAGAGCCGATTAAAAAGAAAATAAAAATGATTGTAATTGTAGTATATGTTACTATATTAAATTATTAACTGCTAATTGAAGGGACATTATACGTTAAATCAAGCATAAGTATAGCATGAGGTTGAAAGTTGTAATTATAATACTAAACACAGCACAAATTGTACATAAATAACATGAAGGAAGAGCCATTCTCTATATACCAATCTCATTCCACAATATACCCGTTTCTTCAAAAGAATAGTAATCTATATGTTTTCCACAGGAACAATTACTTATTGGTACAAAACCTTTCTGAAAACAACAGGAAAATACGCTTATACTTCAAGACGATCAAGTATCTCCTATGTAGCCCGTAGGTAGGAGCAAGGTTGTAAAAGACGCGAGACGGGGTGGAGACGGTAGGGACCTTGGAGCGTAGCAACGGTCAGGACGGGGTCGGATATTGACCAACGTTGACTTTTTATATATATTTCAAGCATAAATAAACATGTAAAATTTAAAGCAAAATATCAATCTATGTTTAATTTGAAATATTTGTCTATAATTTTAAATAATGTTTCCGCTTAAAATATATATCAAAAGTCAAAGTTGGTCAAAATCCGTCTCGATCATTTTTAAGGTTTTTGACCGTTGTTGACCGTTATTTAATCGTTGACCCTTTTTTTACCCGTTTTAAAATCCGTCTCAAAGGTACACAAGTAAATTCGTTACGACGACCGTCTCGATCATTTTTTACAACACTAGGTAGGAGGCCATCGAGCAGACTTCTGAAAAAGCTAGTCATAAATTAAAGCTTTAACCTAAACCTTATACATTTACCTAGTAGCAATGTTGGAGAACTCGGATCTCGGAAAGATCTCGTTTGGACATTTTTAAAGAGATTTCGGCATCTCAGAAAAATTTCGGGGAGATCTCGGATATTGACTTACATTGACTTTTTAGTATTTTTAATATAAATTTATATATATATATATATAAATATATGTATATTTATATATATTATTACGAGATATTACATATAAAACCCGAGAAATGAGTGAGAAAATCCGAGAAATTACGAGATTTGACAAGAAAATTAGAGAAATCGTAGCTTTGACCAAGTTTGACCCTGTTGATCGGCAAATCTCGGAAAATCTCGTCTCCGTTATCTTCTGAAAACGAGATCTCGGAGAAAAATAAGGAGATTTACAACACTGTCTGGTGGTAGAGCCATTAACGAATGATTTAATTAAAAATTACACGCTTGCACGAAATGAGAGGCCATTTTTATCATTCGAAATAAAATAATCACATATTCTTTTGAAACTTTATCGAACGATACTAATACACCACCACTCTCAGATTGAAGTGATAATGTCATGTTTATTAACCTCCTAAAAATTTATAGTCTTTATAATTAATTTCTACCAACTCGTTATACTTCCAACGAAGTTCCATGTTCTTCATGATGACACCAAACACTCTTTGGCAACCTAACAAAACTTCTTCACTTTTTAGTGAAAAAAACTGTTAAACTAAAATGGTGGACAGACGAGTTGGATAACTAGAAAAAACATGGTTTTATGGTATGCAGGGTTGATCAAAAACACTTGGCGTGTCTTGTCCGTTTTTAAGATTGAATAAGTTGTATAATTTTTTGAATAGTAATGTAAGAGATTTCGGTGTTCAAATCATTAAAATACAATCGGGTTTGGCCTTTTGAACTCATCGATATGTATCATTTTTTTAAAGTTTGACTTATTGGGAAGTAAATGGGTTGATACCAACTCCAACTTGTTTGGCGAAATGAAGATAATTATTACCTAATACCTATTACTTACGAGAAAAAAAGATGTCATTCTTAAACCTAGCTTTCGAAACATAAATCTTTTCACATCAGTAATTCTGGAGTTGGACGATTAAAGGGATTAAGAAATGCCTCCCCTCCATAGAAGGCTTGTTCATCTTCATTATTTTTATTGGTCAGCCTTAGAGAGATCGACACTGTTATTTATAATGAGAAATTACATTAAAGAAGAGATGTTAACATTTTAAGCCAATGTAACAAAACTTCTAATCTAAAGAGGGGGAATAAATCTTGCGAAACTGCAAAAGAAATGCACACTGCTTAGAGACGGTAACCTGAAACTTGCACCAACTTACATATTCAAGTTGCAATCAAGATGAATACGTTATTCGAGCATGTTATGAGAAATCAAAGCCATAGTAGGATTTTGCAAATTTAATAGTCTCGCTCATGAGGGTCCCTTCATATTTCTCTTTCACGTGGAAAAGCTCGAAAGCAATGCAAATTTTAACCTTCGGGTCCCTCAAGCATAAAGATGTTGCATGCAACTCTTAACAAATAGTTATGCGTATTATGATCCAAACAAAAAATAGCATTGGCACAGATGATTAATCATCATAAAAGTCATAGAGAACAGCTCAAACGCATGAGATATTGCAACTATGTTTGTTGCAACATATATTTAAGCCAAAATCATATGCATCTAGATTCAAACAAAAATGTTAATAAAATATTTAAGTTAGCAACATTTAATCTTTTCAACCTTATAGCAACTTCTTGAATGCAATCAAGATCCCAGCTACACCTAGAGGGCTACAACAACAACCACTGCAATGCAAACGTTCTTGTTTTACAATTGGGACATCAACTTTTAGTTATCCTTTTCTAACTCTTTCAGGCCTTCACACGCCCCTTTTCAATCTTGGTCCAGAGCCATCTAACCGGGATGTACTAATTGAGTTCTTTGTCGGAGTCTTCGATTGCTTCAGCGGAGTCTAATTCCGGGAGCTCTTACATTTATATCCACTTGTTAAAATACCATCAACTCACCATTTATCTCTAGATTTTGTTCTTGAAGTATTGCCACTTGAGGTTCAAATGATTAAACTACTTTTACAAATGTCATCTGATTATCTTTTTATAATTTTTTTTTTTTTTTACTAAATTCAGATTACGTTCTAAAAGTTCATGTAATCAAAATATCAATTTATTTTTATTCCATTTTACTATACAAAAATAAAGGAAAACAAAACAAAAAACTATAAACAACATTGGAATACAAATATTACTAATGATGGTAGTAGTGTTCAAAAAAATAATTATCAATAATAACATAAAATGTCAATAAATATTCTAATCTTACGCTGTGTACTTGTGATTTTCTTGATCGACATTTTGTTCGTTTAATGAGTTCGAAGTTTGTTTTATATGTTATTTGTTATTAAGTTCGTTTTTGTTTTCAGGTCCTTGAGCAAATTTCTTCGAAACACACGGTTTCAATATTTACTAACTCGAAAAAAACGAACATAATAACCGATAACGTATAAAACAAACTTCGAATGCAGTAAACGAAAATAAAATCAATCCAAAAAATCACAACCATACAGCGCAATTAGAAATTAATTGACATTTAAAGTCATTGTTGATAATTATTCTTTTGAATACTACTTATTGGTAATTTTTGAATTTCGATTTTGTTATTTTTTCTTTTGTTTTTCGATACTTTTGTGTAGTTAAATGAAAGAAAATTGATGAGATATCTTGATTATGCAAACTTCGATAATGTGATCTGACTTCGGTAAAACAAAAACAAATGTTAGAAGATGATCAAGCGACACTTGTGAAAGTAGTTCAATCATTATAACCATAAGTAACAACACTTCGGTAGCAAAACCCAGGGGTTAAATGTTGATTTGATGGTAATTCAACAAGTAAAAAGTAAATGTAAGAACTCACGGAATTAGACTCCACGTAAGAAATCAATGACTCTGACAAAGAACTGGATTTGTAAATCCTGGTTCGATGGCTCTGGAACAACATTGAGAAGAGATGTATGAAGGCTCGAAAGAGTTAGAAAAAAGGAACCAAAAGTTGAGATCCCAGTTGAAAATCAAGAACTCTTACATTGAAGTGAGGAGTAACTGGGACCTTAATTGCATTCAAGAATTCGCTATAAAGAGAGAAATACTACAATGTTGTTCGCCAATTTAATACAATAATTAAAGAACATCTAAAATGGAATCGTGTGACCAACGAGTCTTTGGAATACCAACTACCTCCGAACACACTTTTATCATGAAGCTAACTAGCTAAGTGAACGATTTACCTTTGTTATGAGCATGAGTAGGAGTAGAGTTGGTATTAGTAACTTGTGGGGACATCAGAAGCTATAAGTTACGTTGTTATAGTAATTGTCAGGGGCGGAGAATAGTGTAAACTGGGCGGGGCACCCGCCCCAGCTGGATTTAAAAAAAAAAAAATACACTAAAAAAAGGATTACTAAAAATAAGGGTTTATTTAGTGTTTGGCCCATCTTTAAATGAAAATTTTACTAAAATTTTTCATCCGCCCCATCCGTGGTAGGGTTCAAGTTCCGCCATTGTTAATTGTATAATAAGAGACTGGCAAATAACGAATAGAGAGACATGTAGGTGCGCACATGCTCACACACACATGTGTGTGCAAACAGTTTGAGAGAGCAAACCTGATAGCCAATGCACACTGGCAACTCCTTTTCCATTTTGTGTCCATCACCGCTGTGAAATTTTACATCTGAATAAATACAGTAACCAACATAACCATATCTAAAATCGGCGAGGATCCTACCCTTAGCTTCCATATCAGATTTTCCAACATCGTAGCAAGGTACTGCTTATTAAAATTAAAAATAAGGATCCCCTATTTATAATTTTAAAACAGTTATACAGGGATATTCATATATCCATTAACAACTAGATCATCATATCCATTATATGTAATATAGATGTCATTAGAGCAATCAAAACACGTCAAAGTTCAACAAATACCACGAGTAATTACGAATTGCATATGTGATAAAAAAATATTATCATGATATATATAGTTCTTTGTAGTCATTATATCATATCGGGTCATGGGACGCCATTATCATTGTATTGTTTTTTGTTAATTACATCTAAAATCGTATAGGACACCACTAAAATTAACTATCCTCAAGAAAGAATACCTTAATGCCTTACGGCCTTCTCCACCTTCTGCCCTGGGGAAGATTAGAGGTCACAATGGAAAGCCATGAAAGATAAAATGGGCCAAATCGCCTGGCGTCGAACTTCAGCCCCTCCGAGTTGGCAACGGGGCAGAATGCAGCCGCCTCCATCCATCGGCATACCCTGGCCCGTTAGGGTAGACCGGCTGACACAACCGAATTGGTTGAGGAAAAGGAAAGCCCCATACATATATATATATATATATATATATATATATATATATATAAGATTTACGGATTTATAAAGGTAAACATCTAATAATTGTGAATGGTACTTTAAAAAAATAGAAACTCGTTGGTTTCATCATAGATTCGCCACTGTTTGTTATGGAAAGGAAAAAGGAAAACTAAAATCTGCTAACAAGAAACCTTTGAAGAAGGAAACCATAAAAACATAGATCCGCTAACAAGAAACATCAAAGTATCAATATGAATACACCCGCAAATTAGATCACGTCCTATATATAATATTCTATGCAACTATTTACTCTGCAAGCTACCAGTCTTGACTGTCTAGAAATCCATGCCACAAGACCAGAAGGTGTAATCCAATTTATTTTTCTTCTTCATTTCCTCTTTCACTCTTTTCAACATCTTTTGCAATTAAATAGCAATTTTCCGTTTAACGTTTTATGATTTTAGTTGAATTAAAAAGGGATTATTCAGATTAGTAAGCTAAGTGAGCGATGATTGTTAGGTCAGTTTAAAAGTTACTTGGGCACAGAATACTCAAGATATACAGTACTTTTCGCGTCTTATGCTTCAAAGCAAAAAAAAAAAAAAAAAAAAAAAATAGATGATTTCAAGTATGTGACTTAAAATCAGAAAACTTTCTATTTTCCTAAAAGCATATGGATACAAGTATCCAAAGCATATGATCACAAACGACACCGTTATGTAAACAAAAACTTAATGATAATAAGAAATAGAAATTACAGCAGCAGATAATGAAAAATAAAGGAAACATAAGATAGAACAATAATACTAATTCATAGAATAATCACGTAAAATTGATATCTACCAGCCCTAATCAGAGAAGATGCTCCATTGCTATTTTCCTGGCCAAGTTTACACCCGCTCTCAAAAATACGTAATAACTTTGAATCTCCAACCCTAACTGACTAACACTATTATTCTATTGGGCTTGGCCTTACTATTGGGGTTGTTCTTGGTGTATTTTCTATCACATACCAAGTCCAACACAATAATCCTACTCCATATCTTCATTTGACGTCCTAATATTTTTCTGCTCGAATCGACATCAATTAACGTAAAACCTAATCTGTTTGACGTTCTTTTTTTAACGTCAACATTTTATAAACAAACTACCCTCACTGAGAGGGGAGCAAAAAACCATTACAAGACTTTAACAGTCAATAAGTCCAACCAATAATAACTTTGCCTCTATTACTAATTACTAATCCAATTAAAAAGAAAATAAACGATTAACATCAAATACTCATGTTTGTGTTTGACGTCCTATTAGCCAACCGAGTCGTTTTTCTTTACTTTTTCGTGTTCAAAAATAATAATATGTACAATGTATAAAATTAATAATTAAATATTTGCTAGATGTTACATATTGATCATATAGTTTATTTACAAATCTTTGAAGTATTACTAACATTATAATCGTAAGAATATTTATTTTGCATATATTCATTTCCTTTTTCAACTCGAGAATACATATATCTTATTTTATATTACATTTATTTCCAAAAAATTTCTCTCTTTCCCTTTCCATTTCATTCTTTTCCGCTTAAGAAAACTCGAAAACACAGCGTAAATGTAAATTTCAGCTAATAACATAATTTGGCTACTTACAAAATGAATTCTACAAAAACCAATAACAAATATTAAGAATTAACACATAACATGAATTCAAACAATATGTGCAAATATCCATAGAAGTCTCGGGGGAGGATCTATTAAGGGGTAATCGGGGTCAGTTAGCACCCAATTCTGACATAGTCAGGGGATGATCTATTAAGGATCTATGAAAGTTGAATGCTAAATAATTCAACATTCAACGCGTTTGTTTCTGACCCTTGAATAACAGATGGTGTTGAATGGATCAGCATTCAGTGTTGAACCATATAGAATTGGAATTCTCTCTTAACTATTAAGCACCTAATTTTGTTGAATGTTCTCTTTAATTTATATTAGTAACACTTATTAAACAACTATATTGTACGTAATTTTTATTAATGTCAAAGGTTAATAAGGTAATTTTACATTATTCATATTATTCGTTAAAAGTAATTACCAAACAGGTTATTATAATTCAGAAGCAACTTCATTCAGAACCTTTAAATCATTCAGATTATGAACCATTCGGCGTTAAATCATTCAATTTTACCGACACAACCTTAGTGTTGGCATATCTTCTTGTAAATTAATGGAACAATCTTTTTTGTTTTTCATTGTAGTGCCTCAGTCATGGGACATGTGATGTCAGAGACGCTGCATTTCTAGCCTTGTCGGTAATAGCGCTTATAAGGTATACTTTCCATTTTCTTTTGCTTGAAAAGATTATGATTATATTTAACGGTTGTCTTCGAATCACATTAATTATGTCTTTTTGTCCTTTTTCTTTTTGTTTTCAAGTTGGATGGCATGACGAGGCCATTGACGAAATCGTTGGAGAAACTTGACGATGTTAGGCAAAATAGGTTATCGAAAATGATTGGTGTTTTTGTAGGTGGTGCTTTCTTAGAGATGGCCCTTGAAGAGAGTTAAAGTATATTAACTAGGATCTCTGTGTTCGGCATGCTAAAAAATATGTAACGAAGACGTGTGTTACGAAATTTAAAGATGATACTAAACTAGTTTCGTTATACGTTTGCTTTTCTAAGTGTTGGAATTAAAAGAATGTTGATCCAAATATTGAAAATTATAATGTGTTACGTATTTTGATCAAATCTATATAACTAGTCATTCATAAATCGCAAGGCCAATTCGTGAATAGCAGTATTTTTTTATGAGAAATCTAAGCTATTATATGAGCACCTTTTTAAAAAATAATTGTTCGCAGCCAAATTATTACAGTTCGTTTAGAAAAATATCATTTTAGTTAATATTTGGATCAATGTTGGATTGACCAGATTGAAGATAACTCCATGGTTGATGGTTTTTACAATTATTGTCTCTCTTCCAAATTGGTTCCTGATTCAATCCGTGCGGTTCTCCTTGGCGGTCATAGGCTAATTTTTGGATCGGATATGGAGAACGGAGTGGAGGTGGCTGGTGTGGTTAGTGCTCACTTTTCGGATGTATATGCTAAACATATTGATTTTATCCAAGAGACCTTGGTCGCTCATAAAAGTAACATGTTATATCCCGTTGGTGTTTCGAACGAGGACGAGGTTAATGGATGAGTAATCTTGAACCCAATCGTGGGGTATTGATATATTCACCATCTTTTTTACCATACCACCGTAATATTAGATTAAAAGATTGCACAGTATAACATATTACTGCATAATTTATGGTATATGTAGTAAAAAAGATGGTAAATATATCACAATCCCACCTCATTCGTAGGAGCATCAACAATCCCCAAATTCTTCGCCAAAGACTATTTGTTTGCACATTATCCCAAGGCTTGACATAAATATCTTCGCAGGATTTGCCGACACACGAACATATACTATCAATACCCTTTAAATTCAAGAGTGGATTATCCTTACTAACAAACAAAGCAACCTCAATCGGATTCACAACTCCACAATTTGGGGTGGTGATATATTCGCCATATTTTTTTACTACATTCACCATAAATTATGCATTAAAATGTTGTATCGCATAACCCTTTAATGCAAATTTGTGATTTATGATGGATGTAGTAAAAAAGATCGTGGATATATTATGATGATCCTTCCAAATTCCTTTGGACGAACACATCATTCATTGATTTCATAGTGAGGTTTTGACCTCTATATGATACGATTTGTAAACATTGCATTCTTTTGAAAAGGCACACCATAAATGAATATATAAATCCAAGGTTTTCGAAGTCTGATGATTTCTACGTATAGACAATCACCGTATATAATGTTTTACAATACTACATCCGTTGATAATGCAGTCAAAATAAGATACATGGTGATGATTTTGTGAATGCAAAGTTTTCTTGAATAAAGCATGTATGACTCCATGCACATAGCTTGTATAACGTATAAGCAAACAGCGGAAGACTTCTAGGAACCTGAGAATAAACATGCTTAAAAGTGTCAACACAAAGGTTGGTGAGTTCATAGTTTTAATGTTTCACATAATCTGTATATAAGGTGAATCACAAGTTTTCAATTGTTTCATCCAGAAACGTTTATCAAAATATTCTACGAAATTTAGCACCCTGGTAACTAAACTTTAACGTCTATATAATAAGTACCCTTTGTATAATCATCTTAATAATACACGCAAACCAACGTATACGCTTCTCAAATAGCATACGTCTGTTAAAAGGCTAGTGCTCTAGCTCGGACGGAGATATCAAGCCCTATGGATCCATATACTACTACTCGCGCCCACCAGTTCTTATAACCGGCAGTTACTAGTTACCAAAGCTAAGGGATTTTCGGTTCAAACTCGGTGTAGAATTTAGTATGTACTTGTATCCATTGCGTTTAAAATAAAGTGCATGTATTCTCAGCCCAAAAATATAGATTGCAAAAGCAATTAAAAAGGGAGCAAATGAAACTCACCTTAGCAGCACATAAGGTCATTCATCGAAATGTGATCGAAACTCGGAATGCAAAATAACTGTAGATCTCAACCTAGAGAACATATGTTGGTCAATACATGTCTAACAAGCTAGGTCAGGTCATAGTGTATCACAATCCTAATGCTCGAGACCAACATGCAGAAGTTAACAAAAGTCAATTCAAAAGTCAACCTGACCCAATATGATCTTTAAATCTATACATGTTTATTAGCATATTATAAGTCTTGATAATTGAACGAATTTATAGTTTATCAAACTCAAAATATTATTTATTTCAGGAGCTATATTATATTTGAATTATCATGGCAATCGAACATGATTTATTATTTCACATAGTTTTCCAATACTTGTAAAATCAGATTATAGTGTTTATAAAGCTTTAAAACATGATAAGACAGTCAACTTTGACAATTGTTTATCAAAACGAGACGTGCTTTATTTAGAAATTTATTTACTCGTTTAGTAATATTTAAAAATCTAATTTATCAATCTTATAAATAAATTGTTTAAATATCAAATGCAGATTCGAAAGCAACTTCAATTAATATTAATCATAATTCAGTTGACCATATCTTCTAATCCGTTCATCGAAATCACGCGATTTCTAAATGAAAAATTATTAATTTTTCGACAGCTTTCCAACGACATGCATATCATATACCTTTTATCAATAACATATGTATCAAATTCATGATTCATCATAAACTATCTAACGACAAAATTAAAGCATACAAGCATGCATAAACATATATACTCGAGCACTAGACATGGATACACTATTAATATATAAAAGATAAGATATGAATGCTCACGTATCAATATTGTGATTCAATATTGTAGGAAAGTACGTAGACACAACGGAGATGATAAACACTAGGTTGACCTTTGACTCATGATCATAACCCCCAAGCAATACCCATAACCTCCATAGCTATAACCCATAATTTTCTTAGCTCTATCCCGCTCGAAAAGCTTGTTTTGAAAATAACTTGCTCATGACCTCGTCGTAGTATTTTATGTATAATAATACTAATAATAATACTCCTAATTATAAGATTAATAATAATAATAATAATAATAATAATTAATAATAATAATAATAATAATAATAATAATAATAATAATAATAATAATATAAATATATATAAAGTGAGCAGAGAGATGTGAGGATATGTGTGTGTGTGTGCGTCGAGCAAATTGGCCAATTTATAGAATGTTTCTGAATCCTGACTGCCATGCGATCGCATTGGTTTTATGCCTATTTCTCATGCGATCGCATGGCCCCAAAATTCAGCTCACAATTTGTTGTTGTTTTGTTTGTCGACATATTTTTATAATATATATAATTTATATTAATTAATTGTAAATTATATTATATTCACGTGCATAGTTGACTTTTAATTTTTGGTCCGATGACTTGTACGTTTACGCTCGACTAATGTCTCAGTTCCGGTTTCTCGAATGCATTTTCGTATGCTTAGAAAACTTGTACTTTACGTTTCGTGATTCGTACCTTTGTCAAAATATAATCTTAAATTATCAATAAACTATATTACTTAAAGTATAACTTATACATTTTAGTAATTTGGTCATTTGCTTCTATAAATCAACTCCTCGTTGTTTATTAAAATATATTTAATAATATCGAAACATTTTATATCTAATTCAATTCTATGCATTATCACATTGTAAAATACATATTTTCGTTTAGAAAAATATAAATTTGTATATAATATTTATTTATCAAACGGAACAATAAATGGGTGTTACTATTGTTTACAAAAATAATTTCGAACCTTAATATATATATATATATATATATATATATATATATATATATATGTGTGTGTGTGTGTGTGTATATATATATATATACAATATATATATATATATATATATATATATATATATATATATATATATATATATATATATATATATATATATATATATAATACTTTTTATATACACGTTGCAAGTTATTTATATATCAAATACAGTCAAAAAGGAAATATTTCTTAAATCAAGGTGGACCTCTCAACAAAGACTTATCACAATACTTACGGAATTTATAATTGTTGAAATATCTGCTAATCCAATCGTTGGTATTATCTTCTAATTCCGTAGATGAATATATTAAGCATATATTGAGACAAATACGTTTAATCTAAAATATTATACATTTAATACTTTGTTAACGTTTTCAAGTTATAATATATATATACATATATATATTCATATCAATTTATATATTCGTTCGTGAATCGTCGAGCATAGTCAAAAGGGTAATTGAATGTATGAACATAGTTCCAAAATTTTCGAGACTCAACATTACAAACTTTGATTATCGTGTCAGAATCATATAAAGATTAAGTTTAAATTTGGTCAAAAATTTCCGGGTTGTCACATATATCAATACTCATAAAAACAAGAAGACGATTGTGACTGATGAGGATGCGTTTGTGCTACGGGATGAAGACAAAGTTGTTACGATCAAGGATGTGGCCAATGAGGTTCATGGAGATTCGTCGACTGAGAGTTCATTCAGTTCCTCTTTGTAGGGTTTAATGGATTAGAGATAAAGGATGTTTCTTGCTCCAACCCTAAAGTTTTTGTGTATTCCTCTTTTTTGAGAAAATCGATACGTTTCGAGCAAGTGAAAGGAAAATTAACAAGGCTCGGGTCAAAAAGTAAGAAAGTCTCATAAGCGGTAGACGAATTAGTCGTTAGTTGATCTATAGGTGATTGTTTATGTAACACCCGCATTTTGGGCCTAGATGAAATGACCATTGTACCCTGGAGAATGGCGTAATTAGTGATTTTTATAATTATATGTTTATAATTATTTGGTTGTTTAGTTGAGATCAGTTTGTGACAAGGGTCACAGAATAGGTTCGTTTATTTAATTTGGACTCCGTTAGGGCAGTCAAATTAAGTACGAAAGATATCAGATGTCACGACCCGGAAAATTTCGACTAATTTTAAACCAAACTCTCGATACGATATTGTATTCTTGACATGATAAGAGAAATCTGTTAGGTTGAGTCTCAAAAATTTTGAACTGTTTCATATACTCAATTGACCTTTGACTATCCCGACGATTCACGGACAACTATTTGTAAATAGATACATATATATTTTATATGTATGAAGATGTATATATTTGAAATATAATTTAAAATAGTACATGCTTTAATTAATTATGTAAAATAAAATAAAAATATTATATTATGAATATTATTATTTAAAACATATCTATATATATAAATAAAGTATATTAAATTTATATTTTGTGATTTCGAATTTATTTAATAAACGTCAGTAAAACTCGGTTGACATTTCGATAGTGTTCATATAGATCTAAAACGAGTTTATGAAGATTTAAAATAAAAGTTGTACTATAAATCGATCACGAAGATTTTAGGTTTGATAAAAATATTTTTACCTTTTTAATTTAAATTTTAGTACTCCGTACATATTATTCGGAACAGAAAATAAATAATTTTCTAACCTTTTTGATCGGGTTTCAAACAGGTAATGAGTGAAATAATTAAATATGTCTAATCTAAAAATTTGAGGTTTTTCCGAGGACTTTTATTCCGCCACTAATTATCATCGGAGCACGATATAATCTCCTTATTGAGACTGTCGGTATGAGAAGACAAACTGAAAGATGGCTTCACTGTATATTAGATTCCATCCCTTATTAGTATTAGTATATTATTATTAATTATTTTAATATTATATTTGTAAAAGTTATTTATATATATGTATATTACACATACAGAGATATATTGAACTCGGTATTACTTCAATCTCTTTTACCTCATCAGACCACCAGCTGCCACCACCTTCACAACCACCCTCTGCCGCCACTCATCACCACAAGTCACCACCTCTTTCTTCTCTCTCTATTACTCTCTCTCTTAAAGATATTCGAAACCACCAACGCCCTCACACGTCTAGTGTTAACAACCTTTTACGATTAAGCCATCACCACTTGTTTCTCGTGGAAACACCACGAACCACTAGAGTCACCATCACCGGACCACCCCCATCTATCACCACCCAACCCCGGTCACCTTTTATAACCACACCCATTGTAACTGTTTCGGTTTCAGCCCGTACACCTTCCTCTTTCTTTTCTCTCTCTCTACTTTCTTTCTTCCTTCATAAACCCACACACACGTGCACCAATCTTGTTCAACCTACTGCTCAAACGGCTTATGTTTGTTGCTGCAAGTTAGTTTTCAATACAAGTAACCTACGTTTTATATTTTTTTTTCTGTTCTTTGTCAATCGACACCATCACCATCTACCATGGTGATAACCGGCATCACCATCGAGCTTATTTTCCTGAAACTGTGAACATAAGTGATGAATGATGATGAAGAATTATAGATGACGATGAACAGTGGATTGATGATGATAAAATGATAACGATATAGTGAAGAAGCATATTGATGATGGTGAGGACATAAAGATGACAATGATAAAGATTATGATGATGATGTAGGTGAAAGTAATAATGCATTAAAGAGGATATTTATATTGATAATTTCGTTGCTAACCTTCCACTTTTTATACTGTAAAAATCACAACTATATAACCATGATTGGGCTTTAAAAAAATTCGGGCTTATAAAACTACTAGTTGGGCCGTAATTGGTTCTTGGGCCGAAACTTGTTTCCTGGTGGACTAGTATGAATACGAAGAAGGAAGGGAACCCGTTAATTCGGGATATAATTAATTCAG
Source organism: Rutidosis leptorrhynchoides (assembly GCF_046630445.1). NCBI lineage: Eukaryota > Viridiplantae > Streptophyta > Magnoliopsida > Asterales > Asteraceae > Rutidosis > Rutidosis leptorrhynchoides. Next base: position 99,182,533 of record NC_092335.1, read on the forward strand.
TTGATTTTAAAGTAGAAAAGTAGAGATGGCAGCGTGGTTGGTGGTGTTGTCACTGAGCGGGAGGTCACGAGTTCAAGTCTGGGATGGAGTGTATTTCTTTTTGAGGGTCTATTTCTTTAGGTAGTGAATTATTATTATCATTATTATCATTATTATTATTAATAGATTAGAATAAAAAATTTTATTATTATTATTATAACCATTAATATTATTGTTATTAACATAAGTATTATAATTAATATTATCATTAACATTAATAGTAGCATTATAAGTAAAATTTATCAATTTCATTTTTTGTTATTAGTATTATCATTATTAATAAAGTTATTATTATTATTATTATTATCAGTAAATTAATATTTTCAAGACTATCATTTTAATAAATAAATATTTTGTACATTAATATATTTAATATTACATAAAAATTTATGTTTTAACTAATACAATATTATAAGTTAAATGAATTATATATCAAATAAGTATTATAGCATATTATAAGTATTAATAAAATATATATATAAATATTAATCTTAATACATAACAAATAAATATAAAGTTATTTGATTACAGTTAAATGTGTTAATATACATTAATGATATAGGTTCGTGAATCTGAGGCCATCCTTGCATTGTTCAGTTCAGTCGTATGCATATTTTTACTACAAAATATCGTATTGTGAGTTTTATTTGCTCCCTTTTTAATTGCTTTTGCAATGTATATTTTTGGGCTGAGAATACATGCGCTACTTTTATAAATGTTTACAAAATAGACACAAGTACTTAAAAATATATTCTACGTTGAGTTGTACCACTGGCATATTTTCCCTGTAGCTTGGTAACTACTATTTACATGGGTATTGTAAACGCGAATCCTGTTGATAGATCTATCGGGCCTGACAACCCCAACCGGACTGGACGACCAGTATTCAACGGTTGCACAGTACTTCGTTTCGGTGACTACACTTGGTACGGTGTAGTGAGATTTCATAATAAAGGGAATATGCGACGTTGATTAAATGTTAAGTATGGTTACCAAGTGCTCAACCACTTAGAATATCTTTATTAAAATATTTATGATTATGAAATCTTGTGGTCTATTAACATATTGAAATGATTGTTATGATAAACCTATGAACTCACCAACCTTATGGTTGACACTTTTAAGCATGTTTATTCTCAGGTGCGAATTAAGTCTTCCGCTGTGCATTTGCTCAATTTAAGGACATTACTTGGAGTGGATCATCGCAATGGGACCAAATGTTGATGACTTCGTCCAGGTGGATAAGGACGGGTCATTACATCAGATAACTGGTAAATACCCGTGTTTTATGTGGTATGGTTTTATAACCCAATATAAATAGCTTGAATCTGGATTATTCCATCATTTTCCCCAAATTAGAAATATTACTCCCGTACCTAACTCCTTCACTCTTGAAATCCTAATTGATCTAAACTTGAAATTGGATTAAGAGACTTTAGAAACTGATTTCTAGCATCATTGTGAGCATCATCTCAGGTTTGTCTTGTTGAATCCATGCTTTGATTGTTAGAAATTGGGTTTTTGTGTTCTTGAATAAAAAGTGTGAATATGAGCTTGAATCTTCATGAAATATGTTTATTATGCTTAATTGATGTTAGAAATAGGTTGTATATATGTTTAGTAACTTTCTTGTGCTTAAAATTTGGTTAAAAACACTTAGAAATCGAGTTTTTGGGGAAAAAATCACAAAATCGGCGAAACTGGTTCGAAACCCAGTTTGCTACAGTACCCCGAGTTGCTACAGTGTCACTATTTGTTACAGTGTCACTATTTTCTACAGTGTCACTATTTTCTACAGTGCCGAGTTGCTACAGTGCCGCGTTGCTACAGTGCCCGAGTTGCTACATTGTCACTATTTGCTACAGTGTCGCTATTTGTTACAGTACCTTTTATGAAATTGAAACTGGCGTAACTTTCAAAACGTAACTCCATTTTTGATGAATAAACTATCGTTATAATCATAATAAAGAATACTTTTCAATGGTGAACTTTTAAGAAACTAGATCAAACTGTTTTTGGGTCGGAAAAGGAGTTTTAGTGTGTATGTCGTGTTTTGCACGCACCTGTATGCCATTATTGAATGGAGTCATGATGTAGACTCATAAAATTATGAATATATGGTGTTATGACCTAGTTTATAGTATTATTTGATTATACTATTGATTGAGATATGTATATTGACTTCGTTGTGTTGTTCTCAGGTGATAAGAACAAGGAAGAAGCTCAGAAGTAAGATAACTGAGCTGTAGCTGGTAATCGGTGAGTGGGATTATCTCCGGGTGTAGTATAGAGTAGAAAGTTATGCTACTATGTTATACTGTTATAGTTGCTATGCTTAGTAGATATGTTGTAATAATGATCATCGTAGAGTTGCCATGCTAGTCGTAGGAACAGTTGTTCGTAGTGGTAGTTGCTTAACAGTTATGTGCACAAGTTGTAGTTGCCTGTTGGAACCTATTGTTGTTAGGTTCAGCTCAGAGAGGTCAACCTTGTTGTGGTTGGGTCCAGTTGGCTACTGTTTGTTGAGTATAGTGCTGAATGACGCATCACCTGCGTGTGGATTTACTATACTGGGGATTCAGTAGTAAGGACTTTCGGTAGACGCTAGACTGATCAGCTAGTGGTCGTGTGCTCGTACAAGCTGCCGAGTCTCTAGTTGGAGCATAGTTGCTAGTTGATAGTTGCCAGATGATTAGTTGTTAGTTGACGGTTTCCTGTTATGGATTGTTGTAGTTGCTATAGTTGTACAAGTTGGTACTGTATGCTAGATCTGTTAGATGATTCCATTCACTTAGCCTCGTGCTAACCCCCCTCACCTCCTCCCTTGCAGGTTTTGGATATTAGTACTGGTAGGGACGGGCGTTGGGTTGACGATATCTTTGACAAGACGAACTCTGATGTATTAACTTTTATAAATATGTAACTAGTTATTTAACGTAACACCGGTGGTTTGTAATAAGTAACTAGTTAATGATTTGTGATAATCATGTTTGTAATTAACTAAGGGTATTTATATGAATTAAGACTTCCGCTGTGATCTAAAAAAAAAATCAGGGTGTTACAACTTGGTATCAGAGCATAGGTTTGGCCGTATGTACATTGTGTTGAATGTCATGTTCCCAAACCTTGTGTTGTGTCAAACATATCTGAGGGGACGGGTTAAGTGAATGTAGGGATTACATGCATTAGTTGATAGGTACAAACATGTTTTTCACTAAGCGTTGGTGTGAGTTGTTGTGGTAGTGCAGATATTGCAGATAATGCAGGAAACGCAACTGGTCCATCAGCCCCCGGAACATTCAGAGCCCCAGATGAAGACGGATATGTGTCAGAAGAGGATCCGCAGGAACAAATTTTAGATTTGCAAAGTAAGTTAAAGGAAGCACGTGATCGAATAAGGGAATTAGAACAACGTCAGGTAACCGTGAATCCAAGTGGTAGTGTACCGAATCAGACGATTAGTGGGTATCCGGTGCAGTCAAATAATTATCAGCAAATTGGAAGTGCTTTCCAACAACAGCAATGGTTACCACCTCAATATCAGTTTCCTCAACAGTATCAGATGTCACCTCAGTTTAGTCAACAGTTCCCAAATCAGATGTGGGGTCCGTATCAGACGCCGATGTTTCAACAACTAAAGAAATGTACCTTCAAACAGTTTCTGAATTGTAATCCACCAGAGTACTCAGGAAGTTCTAACCCAACGGTAACACTTAACTGGTTAAGAGAGATAGAAAAGGTTTTTGAGGCATGTCAGTGTGAACCAGAATTGCAGGTTATTTATGTTAGTCGTATGCTGAATAATAGGGCAATGGTTTGATGGGATACGGTTATTTCTAGTATACCAAAGAGCAAGTGAACATGATTACTTGGGAACAATTTTATAGTAAAGTTTGTGAGCAGTATTGTTCGTCCTATGACCTTAATCGAATTAAGACGGAATTTCTGGCAATGAAAATGACACCTCAGATGATGATAGATGAGGTGATTGAGCAGTATATGGATAAATTAAGGTTTGTGCAACAGTGGGTTCCAGATGAGCAGTCCAGAATTCAGCACTTTGTTAACATAATTTTACCAGAGTACAGAACAATGGTTAGGATGGCGACGACGTTATCGCAAGCATTTGTTATGGCCAAGATGGTAGAGGATGACGTCAGAGCAGCAAGGAATAGAATAGTAGGTTATGAGATGTCACAACAAGATCAGGCGCTGAGTCATTCGGACTCTAGGTCAAAGAAGTCTGTTAAGTTGAAACATAAGAGTGGGTCAGAACAGAGTGGGTCAGCATCAAGTCAGAATTCTTGGTGTTATAGTTGCAGATCATCTCATAGTGGTCCTTGTTCAGATTCAACCAAAAGATGTTTGAGATGTGGTATTGTGGGACACGAGATTCGAATGTGTTCGTTCCAAGAGGATGTATGTTGGAGATGTCATCAAGTGGGGCATAGGTCAGCTCAGTGTCTGTATGTAAGAGGATCAAGTTCTGGGGCGGGGCCAGGAGCGCAGTCGGGATCAGTAGGTGGATCTTCTGGTTCTCCAGTTGGGCAGAAAAGAAAGAATCCACCTACGGAAACAGCAAGAGCTTATCAGATGGTTGCAGATGCAGATGTTGAATATGATGTGAATACAGGTATGCTTCAAAATCCTCGTATTATTTAGTTATATATATGTATATGATTGGGTGTATATATATGTGTGGTAGATTGGTAGATCTTGATAGTAGTGTAAGATTTATTTTGTTGCATTATGTTGTTTATGTTTTGGTTGCGACCCTTCTGTGCCATGTGGGGTAAGGGTGACCCTTAGGTTGACTTTTTGGGATTGAGAACCGTGACTTGGATAGAGATGCGTTGAGTATGTTTGTGTAGTGGACTTTTGGACGACATGAAGTTGTTGGATAGTGGCATGAGTATGATTGTTATGACGGTATTTCCTAAGCTTGTTGGATGTATGATCTGGTTGATAGATTATATTTGGATGATTGATAGACAAGGTTTGAGTAACTATGATTGGACAGATGTTGTGATTGATTAGTCATAAAGTAGTTAAATTAATTACCGATGCTTATTGAGGAAATTGATTGGACATAAGTTAGTGAATGAGACAAGTAGAATTTTTCCGTTACGAGCAACTCAGAATGAAGGTATGATTTAGGATAATATGCTTGTGTCTGGCCAACAGAAGTATATTGCGATAAATCATACAGAATTTCTGGGAAGCTGAAGGAAAATTAGGCGGCCTGTGCTATATTGGATTGTGATGTGACTGGATATGAGACGAATAACCTGTGAAGTTCTGTTGACATAAGAGACAATTTCGTGAATATAGGTACAGATTTTAACATGATGACTAATTCTATTGCCTAAGCTTGGGATAATTGGGAAAAAGTGGACTGTATAAAGAGTTGAATTGGATGACAGATCTTGAAATTTGTGATACAGAATGGGGGTAGAAACATGAATTTGACTCTTATTATTTGACTTGATCGTGTAATTTGTGAGTTTAAGTGGATTAACGGACGTTGATCGATGAAGATTGTGACAAATTATTTTGTATCAGGAGTGTATTGACGTCAAGAATCTCATTTCCCTATGCAATTGTGGTGGATAATGTCGGTATCGGGGATAAGATCGATAAAGTTAACCATGTGTTTTGGCGGTTCGAGTAACAATTTTTGGGCTTGTTGACCATAGTTGACCCGATTCCGAGGACGGAATCTCTTTTAAGGAGGGTAGATTTGTAACACCCGCATTTTGGGCCTAGATGAAATGACCATTGTACCCTGGGGAATGGCGTAATTAGTGATTTTTATAATTATATGTTTATAATTATTTGGTTGTTTAGTTGAGACCAGTTTGTGACAAGGGTCACAGAATAGGTTCGTTTGTTTAATTTGGACTCCGTTAGGGCAGTCAAATTAAGTACGAAAGATATCAGATAACTGGTAAATACCCGTGTGTTATGGGGTATGGTTTTATAATCCAATATAAATAGCTTGAATCTGGATTATTCCATCATTTTCCCCAAATTAGAAATATTACTCCCGTACCTAACTCCTTCACTCTTGAAATCCTAATTGATCTAAACTTGAAATTGGATTAAGAGACTTTAGAAACTGATTTCTAGCATCATTGTGAGCATCATCTCAGGTTTTTCTTGTTGAATCCATGCTTTGATTGTTAGAAATTGGGTTTTTGTGTTCTTGAATAAAAAGTGTGATTATGAGCTTGAATCTTCATGAAATATGTTTATTATGCTTAATTGATGTTAGAAATAGGTTGTATATATGTTTAGTAACTTTCTTGTGCTTAAAATTTGGTCAAAAACACTTAGAAATCGAGTTTTTGGGGAAAAAAATCACAAAATCAGCGAAATTGGTTCGAAACCCAGTTTGCTACAGTACCCGAGTTGCTACAGTACCCCGAGTTGCTACAGTACCCGAGTTGCTACAGTGCCGCATTGCTACAGTACCCAGTTTCTACAGTGCTGCGTTGCTACAGTACCCGAATTGCTACAGTGTCACTATTGCTACAATGTCGCTATTTGCTACAGTGCCTTTTATGAAATTAAAACGGGCGTAACTTTCAAAACGTAACTCCGTTTTTTATGAATAAACTATCGTTAGAATTGTAATAAAGAATACTTTTCAATGGTGAACTTTTAAGAAACTAGATCAAACTGTTTTTGGATCGGAAAAGGAGTTTTAGTGTGTATGTCGTGTTCTGCACGCACCTGTATGCCATTATTGAATGGAGTCATGATGTAGACTCATAAAATTATGAATATATGGTGTTATGACCTAGTTTATAGTATGATTTGATTATACTATTGATTGAGATATGTATATTGACTTCGTTGTGTTGTTCTCAGGTGATAAGAACAAGGAAGAAGCTCAGAAGTAAGATAACTGAGCTGTAGCTGGTAATCGGTGAGTGGGATTATCTCCGGGTGTAGTATAGAGTAGCAAGTTGTGCTACTATGTTATACTGTTATAGTTGCTATGCTTAGTAGATATGTTGTAATAATGATCATCGTAGAGTTGCCATGCTAGTCGTAGGAACAGTTGTTCGTAGTGGTAGTTACTTAACAGTTGTGTGCACAAGTTGTAGTTGCCTGTTGGAACCTATTGTTGTTAGGTTCAGCTCAGAGAGGTCAACCTTGTTGTGGTTGGGTCCAGTTGGCTACTGTTTGTTGAGTATAGTGCTGAATGACGCATCACCTGCGTGTGGATTTACTATACTGGGGATTCAGTAGTAAGGACTTTCGGTAGACGCTAGACTGATCAGCTAGTGGTCGTGTGCTCGTACAAGTCGTCGAGTCTCTAGTTGGAGCATAGTTGCTAGTTGATAGTTGCCAGATGATTAGTTGTTAGTTGACGGTTTCCTGTTATGGATTGTTGTAGTTGCTGTAGTTGTACAAGTTGGTACTGTATGCTAGATCTGTTAGATGATTCCATTCACTTAGCCTCGTGCTAACCCCCCTCACCTCCTCCCTTGCAGGTTTTGGATATTAGTACTGGTAGGGACGGGCGTCGGGTTGACGATATCTTTGACAAGACGAACTCTGATGGCTTAACTTTTATAAATATGTAACTAGTTGTTTAACGTAACACCGGTGGTTTGTAATAAGTAACTAGCTAATGATTTGTGATAATCAAGTTTGTAATTAACTAAGGGTATTTATATGAATTAAGACTTCCGCTGTGATCTAAAAAAAAAAATCAGGGTGTTACAGTTTAGGTTTGGACTCTTTTTTGTATGTTATGGTCTTATACTCTTATGGTGTTTCTTGTTTCCTTAATTGTTGGGCAAATGGCCCGAAAGGGTAACCTATGTTGTCAAATTTGACAATCAAGGTAACCCCCAATTTCACTAAGCCCAAAAAGGACTCTATTTTAATTTTTGCTCATTAAAAGGACTGCGTGTTGAAAAATTTTAAAATTGAGGTAATTTTCGTTAAAATTTTTTAAAATTGAGGTAAGCTGCGTCAAATTCATTAACGGTCGTTAGTCAAAAATACAAAATTGGTCCCTAAAGTTCGAGAAAAAATTGCACCATAGGTCCTTGTACTCAAATTGGTTCATGTACAAAATTGGTCCCTCTACTCAAATTGGTCCATGTACAGTGACCAATATCCATCTTCATGAATTCGTCAATAATTCAATTCAATTTTTATGAAGCTTGAAATCTATTGTAACTTGCTCTACAAGCAGCGATTCACACATTTCATGAACAATCTTCAACCACAACTGCTTCAAACTTCAATTAGAATTAATGAGTAGTGGCGATTTAAATATGAACTTCCAAAAGTCAAACTCAAAGTTTAAGTGTTTTCAGATCATGATTCCTTCACAAAAGTTACTTGTAATCACTCCAGGAACACTCGAAAATCATTATATCAACCGGAAATCACCTGTAATTTTCGAATTTTAAAAATCAAAAACGGGTTGACTTTTATCTTCAAACTTTGACCTCAGAATTCGAATTCGATACTTTGAATTAAGAGATATAACTTTGCATAAACGATCAATAGATGAGAATGAAGAACTCTGCACTTTTACATTCCTAAATTTCGTTCCGAAATGATCCAGAGGCCAAATTGTGCACGTTTTCGGTTAAATGATGAACACGAGATCAATCTCCATAAATTTGTTGTTGTTCAAGCAATTTGATGAATCACGAAGCTTAGGTTTCTGATATAGATCACAAATGTAAACTCAATTCGTTGTGAGAATCATCAAATAATTAATTCATATTATGAAACTCGAGGTGCAGGTGTGCACATCTGGGCATTTTATCCCCACTGTGCTGGTGCATTTAATAAATATTTTATTATGTGAGGTTCATGTAAATACCTCATAGTATTTGTGTTCCACGTAAATAGCATATTTTTGTACATAATGGGTTCTGTTCTTCCTTTGGTAGTTGTCCATATGTACCCGTGAGTATGTGTTCTTTGTTTGTATTCTTGAATTTTTTTCAATAAAGTTGCCTTTTCTAAAGAAAAAAAAGATGATGAACTCGCTCTGATCTGTGACTTTAGAGTGGTGGTGGTGGTAGTGGTGGTGGTGGGAATGAAGATATTATTGAAGATGATGAAGAGGATTATGAGTGAAATTTTTAAGAAACTTCAGGGACCAATTTTGTATTTTTAACTAACAATCGTTAATAAATTTGACGAAAATTACCTCAATTTTAAAATTTTTCAACACGCAGTCCTTTTAATGAGCAAAAATTGAAATAGAGTCCTTTTTGGGCTTAGTGAAATTGAGGGTTACCTTGATTGTCAAATTTGACAACATAGGTTACCCTTTCGGGCCATTTGCCCTTAATTGTTTAGTTTGTTACTTGCCTTTGGTTTGTACTTTTTGTTTTGTCAGTTGTTCTTTCCTTTTTAGTGGATGATCGTTTTTAAATAGACTCAGTTATTTTTATCGCTTTATGTATTTTTAGTTGTGAGGCTCTTCGGTGTAACGACCCGACTTTTTCGACTTATATTTTTGTGCTCTATACTTTCACGAATCTGCGTATACGTGCGTACTGAGCTAGTTTATGCTCTGGGATCTTTATTCACGATTAATTACTCTCGTTAATATCTTACAACGTGCTATTAAGTATGTAATCACTTAACTTGATCCTCGAATGCTTTTATGACCATTAGTGTCACTTGACGTTTAGAACGAGCTATGTACTTTGTACACGTTAAACTTTGGTCATAATTGGGATATTATGACTACATAATACTAATTGTTATTTTCTAATGACAATTACTTGGGTTTAGGGTTGCTTAATTACGCTTAGTAATTTACTTATGCTCACTAGTTAGTCTTGTTGAACTTTCTACCTTGTTGGACTTTAGCCCATCTACTCTAGCTAATGGACCATTTAATTAGCCCAATTTTAATAAGTTAATGACCTGCTAATATGAAAGACAAATGCCCATTAATAAGAGCCAACATACTAGCATTTTTGTTCACCATTACCATACATGTTGCATGGGATCCTAACAACTAGCACCACCTTTAGACCACCACTAACCAAAAAGCAAAAAGTTGTCCCCTTGTCCCTCATCTAAGGCCTACGGTTTTAGGGCACCCACCACCACCTCCACCACTATAAATACAAGCCTTATTTCACCTATTTCACACTTAATCTCATTCACATTTTACACACACTCTCTAATTCTCTCTCTAGTCTTTCTCACTCTAAAAAGTGTAAGTTTCAAATTTTCTTCTTCTTCTTCTTCTCTTCTCATTTTCGACATCATCATCATCATTAAAGGATCAAGCTTTTTAGCTTCTTGATCTTGTTATATCTTGAAGATTCAAACTTTGATTTGAATCCTTCAAGAACATAAAAGATTCAAGCTTTCTAGCTTTGAATCTTCATTATTTTGTTGAATCTAAGTTTTCTAACTTATGATCCCTTTATTTTGTTAAAAAGATCAAAACTTGTGTTTATGATCTTCATGTAACTTGAAGATTTAGCCTTTTGCTTTAAGGATCTTCGAGAACATTAAAGATCCGAGATTTCTAGCTTAGAGTTTCATTATTTTGTTTAGATCTAAGCTTTTTAAGTTTATGATCTCATTACTTTTACTAGATCTTAGCTTTCTAGCTTATGGTCTCATTAATCTTGTAAAAATTCAAGCTTTCTAGCTTAGGGTTTCTTAATACTTGAGATCTAAGTTATTATTATAGATCTCACTTACTTGGAACCTTTTTATGATTTTTATGGTGATAAAAATCAAGTCTTCATCATCTCATATGATGAAGATGCATAAACTTGTGTCAAAAGGACAAAGGTTGAAGCTTTATTGTGTTTATGCAATAAAGAGACAACCTTGATGTTCAAAACTTGTAGAATGTTAGCTTTTACTCTTAGTTGTGTGTTGATGGTTGAAACTTGGTCTAAGTGATGCTAAAACATCAAAGAGTTGTACACTTGAAGCTTAGACGCATCAAGGATGAGAACCGTGATAAGCATCAAACATCAAGAAACCCACCGGAGTACTTGTTTGCTGTTTTTCGGGGTCTGATCAGACTCCTAGGGCTTCTGGAAAATTGGTTTTCAGATATTTCGGTTCGAGTAGATGATTTTTCGTTTAGGACTCGCCTAAATCCGATATACGGTTTAGGATTTATAGCCTTCCGAAAGTCATTACGCCTTTGTAACGACGTGCTGAAAATTCTGACCTACTCGCGCTTGAACCGTCGCCACGGTCAAACGACATCGAGTTAGGATCTGAAAATTGGAAAGCGGTTAGAGGACTCACATAAGGAGCCTTGGCAACTGACCACACATCTTTTTGATTTGTATAGAGGTTGTAACAGTTGTCCGAAGTCAGCCTATTGTTTCGATCTCTATTCTTGTTGAAAACTTACTTTAGCTTTTACGAATGATGATGATGATGATACTTAAGACTTAATTTATTCACTCTTAAACTTTTGGGGACAATATACTGACTTAGTGACCTTTGACTTAGGTTGACGACCTTTCGGACCGACTTACTACCTGCATACTTTTCATATCGACTTTTATCGCACTTTCACTGTGAGTTATAGCTTCCCTTTTTACTTTACTATTTTCGGGACTGAGAATACATGCGCTTTTTATGTTTTTACATACTAGACACGAGTACTTAAACTTTATATATGTGTGGGTGATATAACGGCACAAAGATTCCCCTTAGCACGGTAACGTTTAATCATTGGTTTTTGAACCGGTGAACGCGAATATTAGATATGGATCCATAGGGTTTGACATCCCCACTCGGGCTAGTCGCGCTAGCATTTAACGGGTGTTTGATACTTCGAGAACATACGCACTCGCCAAGTGTACTTTTAGGGGGTATTATTATTACGTTAAGTTAGTTACCGGGTGCCCACGGATAAGCATATACTTTATCATACTGATTTGAAATACCGATTTGAAATGCTGGTTGAAGCACTGAAATCTCGTGGTCTACATTACATTACTGATTACAAATAAACTATAGCTCACCAACATTCGTGTTGACATTTTTAAGCATGTATTTCTCAGGTGCTTAGACGTTGTTGCTTTCGCTGTTAGACTCACTGTTAGACTTGTTGTTATAGTCTTGGTGTTATAGACTTACTGTTACAGACTCGCTGTGTTAGACTTGCTGTTATAGTCTTGGTGTTATAGACTTGCTGTTACAGACTCGCTGTGTTAGACTTCCGCTGCATTGTTTAGAAATGTCTCAATCATGGAACTTTTATTTTGCATTCGCAACTTATGTTATTTTGAATAATGGCTTTGTAACGATCTTTGTGTCACGTTATCTTTTGTAAAACGTTATCTTTTCATGAATGCAAAACTTGTTTTAAAACAGCATGTAGTATTATACCGTGTAATGGACCTGTTGTTGACGATTCGTACATGATGGTTTTGTACGGGGCGTCACATTCGGTATTTTTCATTGTATCGCTTTCTTTCATTTTTAAATGAAAGACCCGATTAGTTATATAGTTCCTATTTTTCCTCGGGAAAAAAAAAATCATTTTAAATTTTAATCTATAGTTTCTATTAAAATCCTATAATGATAATGTCATTATTAGACTAATTCTTTTGTTAAAAAAAATCAAAAAACAAAACAAAAAAATCTAAGCATGGTGGGTGATGTCATTAATCTAAATAATTTTGAATTAAAATTAAATCTTATTAATTAGTTATTATTATTAAATCTTATTATTAATAATTATAAATAATATTAAATCTTATTAGTTAATTATTATTATTAAATCTTAAAATTAAATTTTATTAATTAATTATTATTATTATTAAATCTTATTAATAATTATTTTAAATATTAAAATTAAATAATTTTGAATTATTTTAATTAATTATTTTAAATTGAGTACTAGAAGGTATAAAAGCTAGGTAAAAAGGAAACCAAATCTAAATTTATATTTTAATTTACACTTTTAAAATAAAATGACAACTAATATTTCACTTATGATTGGATGTGGATTGTTTAATATGCATTTTAGGTGTTCGATGAAATGTTCAGCTGACGAGCTTCTTAGTCGGATTCTGTGGTTTCACGGGTCATTAAACTAAATGATTTTAGCATTTACGTCCACTTAAAACCTAAAACACATCATTAAACTATTTCGTTTAAACAAACATGTGATTCCACGGGTCATTTCACTAATTATATACCTAAATTACATGTCGCTTGAGACTGGGCTTTTTATTTCGTTTAGCCCATTAGGCCCAAAAGCACTACCATAAAAACTTGCTATTCATTCACACATTATGCGGAGTATTTACAATACAACAATGTCGACGGAAGATGAGAAGATATTGAAGGAAGCAAAGAAGTTAGCATTGGAAGAGCGATTATCACATACGAATTGGAAAGTTCGTAATGATGCCAACATTGATCTTGCCGCTTTATGTGACTCAATCGCCGATCCTAAAGATCCACGTATTCGTGAATTTGTTTAGGGTTTTTATTTACTTCTTTCTTTACGGTTATTTCAATCTAAATTCGTTAGGTTTTAACTTCGATTTGTGTAATGTATGTTGATTATTTTGTGATTATTATACTCTATTGTTTAATGTTTGTTTATTAATCAGGACATTTGTTTAAGAAGTCGGTTGCTGATTCAAATGCGGTTGTACAAGATAAGGCTCTTGATGCCCTAATTGCTTACTTAAAAGCCGCTGATGCTGATGCTGGAAGGTTATGTCTGTCCTGTAATTTTTAATAAATATATATGTATACGTTTGTGTGTGTGTGTGTTATGTGTTGTGTTATGTGTGTTTATGCATGTATGTGTTTGTGTATATATGCATGTGCATCTGCATGTATTGATTGCTATCTTAATGTATGAAATTGTATTGATAGTTCACTTCAGATGTTATTTTTTCGCTTGTATATGATTCTAGTGCTACAATTAGCTATGGTTTCGCATGGTTGTAAAATTTTTCGAATTCACTTGGACAACTGTCGCAACTGGATCTAAACTTCATTTTGCAAATAACGTTCTTATTTATTTAAAATTTGCAATGTTGTGTATGCTGGGTTTTTAATGATGCTGAAATAACAATGTAGACATTGAAACCGAGTAAGTACTACTTACTTGGGAGCAATATATATGTTGTTTATGTTAGAATACAGAACCAAAAAGGGACCATTTCCTGAAATGGAAGTTTGACTTTAGATCAAAAGTAAAGTTAACTTCATCATTTCCATAAGTAAAAGGCAACATAAATCTGAGCACAAAGCATGAGGCAACGGTCACAAGCATATTTCCTATTTTGATAAAGGGGTTCCAAAATGAGATTTGGAGCCTAACCTCTAATAGAAATAGCTGTTGTATTTTTTGTGTATAAAAACACTTATCAAATGTAAACTGAATCACAATCCAATATATTCAAAATGTAGTCCTCAAAGTTTAAAGTCTTCTTTTAGTTCATAATCAATTCAATGAAAATGAATTCAGTTTACTTTCAATTAATATTTCCGCTTATCAATTTTAACAGTTTATATCAAAATGCACGATGATTAAAGATGTTACCAATTTATGTAGGTATGCGAAGGAGGTTTGCGATTCAGTTGTGGAAAATTGTCTTACGGGTTGTCCAAAGATGGTGGAGAAGGCACAAATTGTGTTTATGCTTTGGTTGGAGTTGGAGGCTGTGGATGTATTTTTGGTACGACGTTTGATGTAGAAATTAGTTTTGCTAATTGTTTCTTGATAATTTATAAGTTTGGCTTAGTAGCAAGGTGGTTTCCATGTTTAAATGTGTTTGATATTATAACTAAAATTAGAGAGCAAAACACATTATTGTTTTTTATTTTCAATGAAACTTTGTGGGTTAGTACCTACATGGCTACACCCTTGTATTTGTATATTTTCATGAATACTCCAACTCTATTTACGTACTCAAAATCCCTTTTTTATATGTTGTCGTTTTTCTTATTTAATTGTTTGTTGATAGGATGCCATGGAGAAAGCAATCAAGAATAAAGTCTCTGTTGTTCCTGCCATAGATGTCATGCGTCAAGCTTTAAGGTTTGCATCTGAGTTTCAATGCTTGTAAAGTCTAATCTTTAAATTGATTATTTTATATGCCACTTATTTAATTATTTATTTCAATAACAGTGAATTTGGTTCAAAGATTGTGCCGCCAAATAGAATTTTGAAGATAGTTTCGCAACGTATTGACAGTCAAGATCAAAATGTCGAGGCTTCAACGAAACAGCTAGCATTTGAGATTTTTCGTTGGATTAGTGGAGGCCCTGAGAATTCCATATTGCGTGAGGAAATGAGGGATACAACGGTATGGCTTATCACTTTTACTTTAACTTATAAGCAAAAAAAACAGTAATAGGTAAGCATTATTAATATACTTGTTTTACTATATGCATGTATATAAAAGGATGAAGAGTTGAAGGCTGAGTATGCCTATCTCCTGGAAACCGCTAAGCCTACTCGCAAAATAAGGTTTGTGACATCTTCACATCATGCTAGTCTTAGTTGGCAATAGCTTTTGAGGAATGAGTAACTAGATATATATTTATGTAATTAGTGAATATAATAGTTTTGATTATATTTTCCAATTCTTGCCAGATCTGATCAAGATGCCGAGGCTAATTACTTTCACAACGCACAAATTAATGAGTGATATGTAGACATGGATACATATATTATGGCTTTGTATTATGTGCGTTTCTTAAATCTCATGGTTCGCTTGTTGCTTTGAAGAGAGTGGAATCAGATTAGGATCTACTCTTTAAACTTTTGTGCTTGCAACATAAAGACTGTTGATCATAAAAGATTAATGTGTTACACATATATTTATTAAAATTATCGTTCAAAATCTGACTGGTGATTGGTGGAGTTGAACCCAGGATTCAGTCAGCAAAGCATCAACAAGTTTCAAGTGTTCATGACATTTTATTCATGTATTAGTTACATTATTTTTTCAGAGTAAGATAGTACAAAAAGTAAAAAAATTCGAATAACTGAAGACATCATTTACATGGATTTATAACCAAAATCAAATCGTAACTGAAGACATCGATTACATGGATATTTAACCAAAATCAAATCTAATACGCTCAAAAGACTCCAGATACGTGGCAAAATGGTGTGTTTGGGTAACTCTCAAAATGGGAAATCTATTTTTAAAGGTGATGAGGTTGACTCAACACAACTTTTATCTGAAGAAGTTGTGTTACAATTTTTCACTTTTTTTTAGGCACTCTCATTCATGTAACAATTAGAAATTCTTCTTCCTAACTAAATAAACTAAAAGCGTTATGATTGGCAAATTGTGTCATTTACTCTCTCCAATTTCGCTTAAGTTCCTTAACTATCTCATTAACAAAGATAAACCTGACTAAAAGAAACAAAAAGTTCTTGCAATATAGTACTGTAAATGTTAAATCAAGTATACCTTCAAAATCAAGCATGAGTATAAACATGACATTTAAATTATATTTATAATCCTAAAACCACACAAACTATACATAAATAACATAAAGGAAGAGCCATCCTGTATACAATATATACGTTCAAAAAATGATCCATGTTTTTCTACAGGAAAAATTTCAGGCCTGCTTTACTTATTGGTTCGATTTCTTTTTGAAAACGGGATAATACGCTTCTAATTCAAGACGATCTAGTATCTCCTGCGTAGCCCATAGGTAGGACGAGTGACCATCAATCAGTTCTGTAACATCAACCTGTATACACAACATTCATTTTTTGTTATTTCCCTCTAATTGTTCTTTTAAAAAAAATGGAAACAAAAATATGTAACCAAAAAAAAAAAAATTAGATTTCAGAAAAAGCTTGTCATAAATCTAAAAACTTAAAGTAAAATACTTGCAACCTTAAACGTTTGCCCAGTTTTTACTACTGAGAAATATAGTGAACTTACATTCTCGATTCCCGGAACATTCACAGATTGGATTCCAGCTAATCCCTGAGTAAGTAGACTGTAATAGAAACAATTTATAAATATTAGTAAAATCTGAGGCTCGAGTAATAAAAATAGAATTGGACGGAGAGTCATCAATGAATAATTCAATTAAAAATTTACATACCTGGCACGAAAGGCTACTCCCAACATCCAATCATTTGTGGAGTAGGCATTTATCAATCTACCAGAAACTACCTACAAAAACAAATAAATAAATCGAAGAAACATAGGACGTTTATTAACAAACTTATGATGCTACACAGTATATGGAGTACCTTTCTAACGGCCCCCCAATTTTCACCTTGTATAGCAATAGGTGCCCCAAGTAGAACCACTCTTTCTACAATTCCATCTGCAAATGCAGTTAAAAATGTGCATTAATATCTTTTGGGCTAAAAAAACACAATGACAAACCTAATTTCTGCAACCAACCACTTACCATATCCGGCTTCAGCCAGATGTTGAAGACACTTGAAGATTGCACGTGCTCCAAGTGAGAAACCGACCAATGTCACAGGCCTGAAATTTATAAGCACCCAATAATTGGCATGCTTCTTAGACAAGGGCAAGCTTTATATCCGAAACTAGTATTGGGTTGTGTTTTCTCTCAACTTTCAAATGGGTCAAATAAGAAAATACAGTGTCAAAAAGGTTAAAAGTCACCTAAAGTCTGGTTTCCATGCATATAACCTACTAAATTGTTTTACTTAAAGATTTAGATCATTGTCTTAGTAATACTGCTCCTCTAATCAAAATTTACACATTTATCATTTATATAATTTATGTAAATACTAATACAAAAAGGGACAAGAAAGTGATAGCTAAGCAGACGACCTGGTCCGACCATTCCTAAGTGCAAAGCTGTTTCTACGTTAACCATACTTTGACCCATTACCTGACCCGCCCATTTCACCACCTCTACTAGCAGTGTATGCTAAATATGGAACTGCATTTCAAAGACCTTTAATAGAAGCTGAAATGGCATAATAAACATTTATTGTACCTGTTGCCTTGCAACCCTTTGATTAATACTTCGGCAAGCAGCTTTCCAGCCTTGTCAGATCTGTCATAAACTTAAAGTTTAAAGGCGGAGATTTAAATGGAATTAATGGAATGCTACAGGTTTTAATCATGAAAACGCCTATCCAGTCAGTGAACAAACAAACTCAAGTTTCAAACTTAGAAAATAGGAGTAGAAAAATAACAAAATGAAAAACCTGTTCACAGCAATTGTCCATTTGCTATCAATAATATCAGTTAACCAAATTAAGGTTGCAGGCCAGGCAAAAGCTGTTAGAATAGAGCTTAATACAGTCATCATTGCACCTTGTTTCATCAGTGCCAATGCAAGCGCTTCATATATATCAAAAAAGAGTATATCATCAACACATCAACAATATATTAATTGTTAAAAGTTAAAGGTTAAATAATTACTTGATGAAAGCCAGTCCTGAATTGCAGTGCTTACTGCAATTAAATGTTTGGATTCCCATTGTAGTGCATATCTGATAAGTTTGTGTAATTAGAAAAAAGAACTTAAAAAACAAATAAAAAAACTAACACAACTACCAAAAATTCAATTTTTGAGTTACCTTTCCATGTTATCAGTTTGGCTTTCCCACGGCCTAATAAAATCCTGCTCTTCAAAAACAAATCCCGACACCAATATCTCGACTGCCAGCCTCTGATAATATAATCTTTATGAGAATATATCATAAAAAAATAGAAAAGAATTACACGACGCGTCCCTGTGGTTTACCCCAGATTTCATGCGGCGTCCCTAAACTTTTTTTACGCGCGGGGTCCCCGTACTTTACTCACAGAGACCCCTCTCGAAACGAGTGTGAAGTACGGGGACCCCGCACGTCAAAATAAAGTTTAGGGACCCTGCATGAAATCTGAGGTAAACCACAAAAACGTTTCATGTAATTTTTTTCCTCACAAGATAAGGAAGGAAGCGAAAAGGAACTCACGCCTTGGTTATGGTTTTCCCCAATGGGCTTGAACTCAAATTCGTCAATGCTTCCTGTCCTTCGGGCCATTTTTGTCCCAGTTAGGCCCGCTCCAGCAGCTAGTTATATCTAATTGTTAGCCAACAATGAATTTTCATAAAAAAACTAATATAATACTCTTTATATGATTATTTACTTACCTCCAAATGATGCAGCAACTGCAACAGAACCTGCAACACTACCGGCAGCGGTCGCAACAGCCGCAAATCCACCCGCTCCAATAACGGGTATAATGGTGCCCAATGTAGGTGCTAATGCACTAAATCCCGCCGCAATTGCTGGTGCAGCTAAACCTAATTAAAAAAAACAAAAATACCATGTAACGTTATACTGATGACTATATATATACAAAGAGACTAGTAAATTTAAGATTTAAGATGGACATAATTACTGAGATAGTCCCCGTGGTTTGACCCATATTGCTTAAATAGTTCCTAGGGTTTTATTTTAATCTACTTGGTCCTCGTGGTTTTCAAAATGTTGCTGAGATAGTCCTTTTGTTACTGAGTCCCTGTGGTTTCAGCAATTTGGTGAAACCACATGAACTATCTCAGTAACATAGGACTATCTCAACAACATTTTGAAAACCACGAGGACCAAGTAGATTAAAATAAAACCATAGGGACTATTTCAGCAATATGGGTGAAAACACAGGGACTATCTCAGTAATGATGCCTTTAAGATATTGTATCTATACCACCAGTAATTGCCATTAACGTTCCACCAGTTAAAGCAGCAGCTCCAATGATACCTCCACGTTTCCACTTGGCCCATGCGCTTTTTGGTGCTTGATCCTCTTCATTCGCCTCTTCTTGTTTCAAAACCGCCATTGCAGAACAAGCAACAATGATCTCGATTGCTTCCTGCAAACACAAAACCACTTTTTTGGAACATATTAAAGATCACATCATGTATGCAAAAACAAATATTTTTAGGAAACGAACCATCAATGTCCACTTGATGTTAAACCATGTTGTTAGTAACCGCAAAGCAGCACGGTGATGAGCATCATAACCTTTTCCTCGTCTCTTGGATTTACTCTTTTCATCTTCAGGTGTATTTGCTAAACAAGCTGAAAGAAGCTCATATAATACTGTAATTTTCCTTCCATAACTGAGCATCTTAACCTCTTCAATAGGTTTATCTTCAACATCAATGTTGGATGCAATCAATACTTCTTTCGTGTCAGGCGACTTGCAATCTATCTCCTGCCCATTTTTACAACTTTCATTTTTGCAATCTGTTTCCTGCTCATTTTTACAGATTTCATCTTTGCAATCTTTCTCCAGCTCACTTTTGATCTTCACATTATTCAAATCTTTCTCCAGCTCTTTTACTAAGTTTTCACTATTACAGTCCTCCTGCTCGCTTTTTAACTTCTCAAAATTGAGCTCTTTTTCCTGCACGTTCTTTAACATCTCACTATTGCCATCTTTTTCCTGCTCAACTTTTAACATTTCATCATTGCACTCTTTTTCTTGCACATTTTTTAACTGCTTATTTAAAAGCTCAATATCTAAATCTTCTTTCTGCAAATCAGATTTTAATTCATTACTGGCATACTTTTCTTGCCACTCATCTGCATATGCACGTTGCTTCTCTTTTCTAGCCTCATAATCTTCAACAGTTGTTTCTATGCTTGCAGCCATAGCATCAACAGCATTAGCCAAAGCAAGTTCATGTTCCGAATCTTCTATAGAAGCATCATCACTTTCTTCTGCCAGTAATCTTAAAAACTGCAATAACATCAATAACACTAGTCGGAAAACAAACACCTTTTATATACACATTTAAAAAGCCCCATATAAAGTAGCATACCGATCCGATATGTTGACTCGAACACATAGAACCAGCAGTTTCCTCTAAACCAGACCAGGCTGAACGATCAACATCTAAAAACCTACATTTAGCAGTACGTACAATACAAGTTACACTAGTTAATACATTACTATAAAATCAAATTAGGGCAGATTATGATCACTAATACAATCACACCTTAATTTCTACAATGAATACAGTATATATTTCTAAATCATGTATTTAGCAGTAGGTGCATGTTCAAAATAAAGCAAATTATGATCACTGATAGAGTCACACATTGAGCTCTACAGTGAAAAAGTATTAAACCTAGATACAAGTATATACATATTCTATTCTATTTTTTTAATGATTAGAGAATATTTAAAGTAAATAAACCTGAAAACGGGTCGGAGCAGACCCGATGACTTGTTAACCCAAAGCTGAGGGTCATCGGCGACAGAATCGGTACTACTTGCATTGCTGCCACGATAATCTGTGATTTCATCGTAAGAGGAACCTAACAGAAGTGTTTGGTGAATTTGAGCCTGATTTAGGGATAATCCGAATAACGCTGCGGCGGCATATCTCTGCGCCTGCGTTAACTTCGACGGCATTGCGACGGATTAAGTGTTGATTTTGCTTATTATTTGCTAGCATATGTTGGTTGGATTGATCGGAAATTTAGTCTGAATTTTCAACTGGTCGGCGTAGACTCCGTAATCGTGATCCACCGTTTTGGACTTTGAGAATTTTAACGAATTGCAAAATTAGTCCTTGGAGGTTTTATACCTGTATCTATATCTAAAGATTCAGAAGAAATGAAATGAATAGGTAACTTTATGGGTTTCACACATTCATCACAAAGGTTTACCTTTTTACAATTTGGCTACACTTTTTACCATCCTCATCTTTATAGTTTTCACAAACTTACCACACACTTCTCACTTTTTATCATTTAACCACAAAACCTCTCATCCACTATAAATCCACCACATAATTTTTACTATCTACTAACTCTTCATTGTTATCGTTATCGTTATCGTTATGGGTTTCACACATTCATCACAAAGGTTTACCTTTTTACAAATTGGCTACACTTTTTACCACCCTCATCTTTATAGTTTTCACAAACTTACCACACACTTCTCACTTTTTATCATTTAACCACAAAACCTCCCATCCACTATAAATCCACCACATAATTTTTACTATCTACTAACTCTTCATTGTTATCGCTATCGTTATCGTTATCGTTATCGTTATTGTTATCGTTATCGTTATCGTTATCGTTATTATTATTATTATTATTATTATTATTATTATTATTATTATTATTATTATTATTACTACTACAAATCAACCACTGATCGTACGTCTCACTTTATTGATTGAGCATTTGGGTCTTTTCTTTCGACAAGACAAAAACTGAAATAAAAAATGATGAATAATTACTTTCACACTTATTACAAATCAATCACATAACCATTTTGGGTCCTTCCTTGACAAAACGAAAAATAAAACAAAAAGATAATAAATAGCTACTTTCTAAATAATTAGATACGTAGTTAATGTTAATCAAAGGTGAAGAACCGGCGTAAACGCTGGGTCGACCAACTAGTAATATCTAATAGACAAAAATGATGAATAGTATAGGGGCATTTTCAACTTTTTACTTTTCTTTTTTTACTAAATTTCATTTCACCAACAAAGCCCTTCAGACTTTTTTCAAAAATTAAAATCGACCCCCTATACAGGGGGTAAAGTGTCAAATAATCATTTTTATATAAAAAAATCTTAAATAAACTCCACCCAAATATTCAACGGGTCATATCTTCTCGCTCGCAACGAGTTAAATTTTTCCGACACCATCGTTAAATTCAAAATAATTTTAGGAACACAATGTCACTAACTATACGCAAAACGGACGTTTTTTAAAATAAAAAAAGGCTAAATATTTGAGGTACTTTTCATACACGTTGATTTTGCGTTAAATTTTTAAAGTCGACAATTTCATAGCGAAACGCGTAGATGCACATATATTATTAATTTAAAATAACATTTAAATCTTTCACGGATTATACCTTTTAGTTCGATTCGAGTTACGCTTCAACGACATCATCGTTAGCCACGAAATAATTTTACAAACTAAACGCAATAAAATACATTGAAAACTGACCCCCGGCGCGAAGCGAGGGTTCGAAAACTAGTTTGAACGAATTGCAAAATTGGTCCTTTGAGGTTTTATACCTGTCAATTTTCAGACCTCCAATGTTGAAGAATGTAGTAATTGAGTACTTGTATTTTAAGCTACTGTTTATTTCGTGTATATAATATTTGTGGTATACTAATTTTTTTTTTTTTTTTTGTAAGCCTGTTAAAAAAATAGTACTCCATATATATATATATATATATATATATATATATATATATATATTGTTATTTCTCTATTTCTTGTGATATTTCTCACCGAAATTTTCCCAATTCCTATGCTAAATCAACCTCACCAAAATTTTCCAATACCAAATCAACCTCACCAAAATTTTCCCAATTCCACTACTAAATCTGCCTCTATAGTCTTTATTTTTGATTTAATTCATAAGAACTTGCATAAGTACATAATTTAGACATGTAACTATGTTTTTGTCTAACAAAAAAACACTAGTTGAGAATATAAATTCTAAAAGTATAAGTTTTCGTGTTATGTGGTGACTTTTAAAGCACTTTACAAAAACATATAAAACAAACATTAAGTATTTATTTACAAACTATTCACATAGATATTATATGTTCACACATACTCGTCTGTTTAAAACTTAAAAGAAACAAAATATGATATTTTTGACAAAATGATTTTGAGGCTTTTCGAATTTGAGCTTCTCTTGAACCCATATACATTTATTTAGTAGCACAAGAAGAATGAGACTTCTTTAAAATCCAGTAATTGTCAGACACAACCATTGAGTCATTGACCCTGAGTTTACATTGTCATTCTTCCCTTTTATGTTCACATGCGTCTCACCTTAAGTTACAAATACTCTACAGTTGTGTGATTAGATAGTGTTGTTTTGGAGTAAGTGGCGGATCTAAGAATATTAGTCACTGATATCACTAGTTAAAATAATAATAATAAAAATACTAGATGACTTGTTTCAACGGTGTTACCTAAAAAATTTACACTATCCACTGTATCACTAGTTAAAAACTCAAATTTTAATCCATTGCATCGCGTATTTCAATGGTGTCTTGTACTATTACTAGACACATACTAGGTCCGCTCTGTACGGAGTAATATTTAAACAAGTAATAGAATACATTATGTCACACACTCACATTTTTTTTTTATATAAAAAAAGGGAAGAAAAAAAAGATATACTCCGTATTTTGTTTAAGTTGGTTTAACTAACGAATTCAGTTGGTTAAAAGAAGAAGATACAAACACACTTAACAATAATTTAAGATTATTATGTTGAGTCAAAAGTCTTATCGTCCAAATTATTAATAGCTTAATTATTTTGTGCTACTGACTAATGAGCATATAAATTTTCTAAATTACATTTTTTGACCTCAGCTTTCTCATATATATATATATATATATATATATATATATATATATATATATATATATATATATATATATATATATATATATATATATATATATATATATATATATATAATAACCTCTAATTTGAATCTACTAATCAACAGAAGACATATTAGCAGTTAAGAAATGCAAACAATGCTAAACCATCTCTTATGTAAATATGTAATTGTGACTTTAGAATGTAAAACCGACCATTTGACAGTCCTACCCTACAGAACGGTCTCACAGCCAACAGAGTTTGCGACATGAGTGTCACTATTCGATATAACTGGTGTCAAAAGGGTATACCACGGAAAAAATACAAATCGATATCTCAGAAAACTACTAGGAGTTTAGTATGTCTTTGACTAGTTATGTTCCATGATGTCATGATTTCATCTTTATTGTTCAAATAATGTCTTGTGCAAGTGCCATTGAATGCAAGAATAGAAAAGGTATCAGAGCGAACAGGAGGTGTATTAAATCATAGGCAGAATAAAATTATGTAGCGACCCGATCAAAATCGTCATTGACGGCGTCACTAACTGAGGTCCCGTTACGTGGTCGTAGTCCCTATATAAGACTCGTTTGACCAAAATTATGTCGCATTCATTTGAAAGGTACAATACTTGCAAAGTTTAGCTTACCAAGCGGATCGACAACAAGTTTAAGTTTACAAAAGTTATAAAGTATGAATGAAATCACTCGCGACATAATTAGTTTAAAATCACAGTTGCTATAAATAGCGTAAACATGTAGACAAGAGTTTAAATCCAAAAGTGCTATCCCTAGCGTATGCATGCATGGTTGACTCCAATCAAGTAATCAAAGAGTGCGGAAGCATGTATCAAGTAACCAAGTATGAACCTGAGAAAACATATAGAAAACTGTCAACGAAAAACGTTGGTGAAATCATAGGTTTAAGTAAGTAATTTGAGTAAGTAAAGTAAGCCGAACCACAAGATTTGCAACATTGATAAGATAGTAGTACATTCTAAAAGTTAATATTCACGAGCACCCAATTATCAAGGCTTAACATTCCGTCCGTTGATACCCCATTAATAGTGCTAGAACAACACTGTTTCTCGAAAATATATTTCATCCGTAGACGGTAGCGAAACGTCCAAGATGAGGGTTTGTCAAACCCATATGGCCATACAACATAAGTTCACGCCTACACTTACACCCGGCAAGTGTAACTAATGATAATCGAATTGAGGATTTCGTTCTAAACTCGTATGTAGAATGTTTGTTTTCCTGTACTTGTGTTCACTTAGTTAAAAAGAAACGTTTATGTTTTCTCATCCCAAATGTAAGTTCAAAAGAGTAAAAGTGGGACTATGATCTCACCTCGAGTGCACGAGTATAAAAGTACTTCACAAAGTAAACGTATGCATGATTGTTGCTTAGCCTTGACCTAAACAAGTAAGTTGTATCAATTAACCGGTTACGACACAAGGTCGGGAGAAATGTGTTCAATTAGTCCTATGGCTCGTTACGACTCGATTATATAGCACGTGAATCACGTTGTCAAGTTTCATGCAAGAAACAAGTATAAAAGAAGATTAGAAGAATTGCATAAGTGTTTGGTTAAGTTTGACTAAAAGTCAAACTTTGGTCAAAGTCAACGAAAAAGTCAACGTGTTCGGGTCGGGTCTCGGACAATTTTTCTAAGCTTAGAATCCATATATAAGCATGTTGGCAAAGTTTCATGTCAATCGGAGTTGCGTATCATAGCTAGAATTTAACGTGGAATCGCAAAGTTGGACAGCCCCATTTTCATGCTTTAAGCCGCGCCGTGGCCAGATGAGCCGCGCCGCGGCTTAACACTAGGAAAAAATACTGGGCAGTTTTAAATGTAGGTTCGAACCAAACTTCAAACAAACATAACTTTTGACTCGTTAACATTCAAAACACGTATCTTATATCGTTGGAAAGCTCTTTTGACAAAGAACACAACTAAATACATTTAATCCAACAAAAACATCATTTACAAAAACAAAAACCTCAATAAATGATCGTTAAATGTTCAAAATCAACGTTTCAAGTTCACAAAACGCATTTTAAGCTTCAGGAATCCAATTCACACATATGATATGCCGTTTTGAAGGTATTGAAACATACATTACAACTAAACACTTACTAATAACATTTCATGTCATTCGAAACATCAAAAGTTCGTTTTAAGTTCATCAAACCCTAACCAAAAATCAAGAATTCAACAATTTTGTAAATGAAGCTTTTCTAAATCAACCTACACATCAAATTGAAGCTAATGATGCTAGTAACACATTTAATACATGAACTTTAACAATTAAACAACATTTAATCATATAAAATCAAAGATTAAGCACACCCATTTCAAATGTTCATACTAGTTACTCAAAACAACAAATCGAGCAAATAAATCATATATTCATACTAGACACGAGCCATAGACACTAACTAACACCATTTCAAGTCAAAAACACGAATTTAGAGAAATCTAGAGTTTTTAGAAAGTTACCCAAACGAGATGAAGTTGGTATCAAATTGTAGAGGATGAAGAGAGGATTCAAAATATGTAATTTGTTTTGTTGTAAGCTTCCTAGATCGAATTTGGATGATGAATTTGTGAATTTGGTGTTTGAGTTCCAATAATGGAAGTAGAGAGAAAAAGAGAAAGAGAGGTGGGAGTGAATGAGTGGTGGTAGTGGTGGGTTGACTAGTTGACCTAGTCAACTAGTTTGCCCACTAGCCAACTTTGGTCCCTCAAGTTTCAAAGCGGGTGCGGGAATTAACTAAACGAATATTTTAAAAACGCTCGAGTAAACGAGTGATGTTATAATTAAATAACGGGAATATTATGAACGTTAGTCAATGGAAACCACGAATTTAAATAACGAAAGATATTAAAAAAAAGACGGTGTTAAAATTAAATTTAACGGAAAAACGCGGGATGTTACATTATCCACACCTCAAAAGAAATTTCGTCCCGAAATTTAGTTGGAAGTAGTAGTTGTTGTTTCTTCTTCGAAACTTTTGTGTTGTAAATTCTACGAATAAGTGAAGGTACTCCCTTGGGCATTTCAACGAACTTTGACGGTCGGGATTTTACGTTGTATTGGAGTTTGGTTTCACGATTCATAGTTTCAACCGGTCCTCCTTGGAAATGAAGTTTATCGTCGTTAGTAAGCTCATCGAAAAGGAATAACAAGTTCTTGTTTCGCAAAACACGTCTTTAAGTTGATACATAGAATGTAGGGTGAACGGAGACTCAAATGAGTCAGAAATTCTAAACGGCAAGCAACGGGTCCAAAACGCTCCAAGATTTCAAAAGGATCAAAATATCACGGATTTAGCTTTATACGTTTCCCGAAACGGATTACACCTTTCCAAGGTGCGGTGATGTTATGCGAGGTGTATATAAAATAGTTATTAATTTTAGCAGAAAAAACTATTAAATACGATACAATTTTACACAAGATATTTATTTATTTATAGAATGGATATACTTAAACCTTGCTACAACACTCATAGGCAGTGTACCTAATCGTACAGTAGTGTAGTTTTTAGTAAGTCCGGTTCGTTCCACAGGGAAATCTTTAAACAAAGCTCAACGCTATATTAGTTTACTTTTATAAAAATACAAATATATATATAAGTAATATTATTATTATAAAGGGGGGTTTTTACCGTTTAATGACCGGTTTGTCGATTTTAAAACTTTAGTCGCAGTTAAAACCTAATGTAAAATATTAAATAAATAAAAGACTTAAATTAAAACTTAAAGTAAATAACAATAATGAAATTGCGAATAATAAAAGTGCGATAAACTTACGATAATTAAAAAGTACGATAATTAAAAGTGCGATTAAACAACAATAAATAAAAGTGCGATAATTAGAAGTGCAATTAAATATAAAATAAAGGAAATTAAATATGAAATAAAAGAATTATGCTTATTTAAACTTCCGTAATCATGATGTTTGACGTGTTGATTTTAGTTTTATGCCCATGGGTTAATTGTCCTTTGTCCTGGATTATTTAATATGTCCGTCTGGTTTTTGTCCATAACAGTCCATCAGTCATAAATATAAATTGCAAGTGTCCTTGTCAAATTATTATTATACCCGAAGTTAAATATTCCAATTAATTGGGGATTCGAATTGTAACAAGGTTTTAATACTTTGTTTAATGAATACACCAGGTTATCGACTGCGTGTAAACCAAGGTTTTACTACTTTGTTAACAATTACACCAATTACCCTTGAATGTAATTTCACCCCTGTTTTAATTATTCTAGTGGCTATTAATCCATTCCCGTGTCCGGTTAAATGAACGATTATTCGTACATATAAATACCCCGCTCATCGTGTCCGATCGAGTGTATATGGTAATTTATAGGGACGCCCAATTGTAAATCTTTATATTAACATTAACAAACTTTCATTTAGTTAAACAAATATAAAGCCCATTACTAGCCCATAGTCTAATTTCCACAAGTGTCGTTCTTTTGTCCAAACCCCAATTATGGTACAAAGCCCAATTACCCAATTTTAGTAATTAGCCCAACATCATGATTACTTCGTTTTAAATAAGCATAATAATAACTTAGCTACGAGACATTAATATAAAAAGGTTGAACATAACTTACAATGATTAAAAATAGCGTAGCGTTACACGGACAGAATTTCGACTTACACCCTTACAACATTCGCTAACATACCCTTATTATTAGAATTATAATTAAAATTAAAATTAAAATATAAATTATATATATATATATATATATATATATATCGTATATATTGAGAGAAGAGAGAAAATAGAATATATGAAATTTTTGATCAGAATTCGGTTTAAAACCTAGTTTTATCGTTCATAAATATGTATAAACATGATTGAGAAACAAACTAAAATGTTAAAAATTCATTTAAAATGGAATAGAGGACGATAAAAAGGAAAATAAAAGCCAAGTGTGGGAAAATTTACCAAGTTATCTTAAACATATGTCACATATATCTGTAACAAATAACTGAAAATACTTTTGCTTTGGATTAAACTAAACTGTTTTGCCCGATGAAAGAAAAGAAGAGATGGATCTACACGATGAATCAATTCCATCATTAAAAGGAAGTAAAGTCTTCCGAAAAAGAAACGCGCTTCTTGATTTAGGTCATGAAGTTGTCGTCCAGACCAGCTGTAGGTTGACGAAAAATCTAGAAAAGTCATCACTAAAATCAGCAGGAAATCCACGGACCTCAGCATTAAACAGGGTCGCCAAGTGGTCAGATTTATCCTAACCATGAGAAGGATTTATCTCGTACAATGGGGGGGCACCGTGCAAATTAGCTTGATAAGACTAATGAATCAGATCCCCAGAAAGGATAATCTCCTTAAAGATTAAAAATCAGCTTTTAAGACTGATATTACTCAATCCTAGAGATTGACCTTAAAGATTGAGAATTACAAACTCATGGAATTCGATGATATCTAAACTCGAGCTTAATCGAGAAAATATTTTGATCAAAATTATAAACCGATTTGTTTTCTGAAAACCCTATTTTCAATGCGTTCATTACCATTGAACGTAAAATCCTAGGAATTCACCTGGAATTCATTAGGTCACCTGAACTAAATCGGGTGTCAACCGTAAGAACGGTGGTTGCATAGCATGGTCGAAGACAGGACCTTGTGCCATAACGAAAAATTATAAGGGTGAGCTTTACTATTGCTCCTACCAAGGATAGTAATTGCGTCCGACACGTTATAGACCATAACTAAAAGCATGTCAGGGGACATTGCCTTAACAGTTGCTTGTTCAACGCTTTCCTTTCAACCGGACGGTAGTTTACCGAAAGGTAATATACGAGACAAGTAAACTGGACGTGTTGCTTTCCAAATACAAGGTTAGCAAGTGGGTGACACAAAACCGCAAGTTTTGAGCTAAAATTTTCAAATCTGAAACCCACCAAACCCACAAAAATATTTTGCAAACACCGGTAAAGGGTTATTCCGGAAAACTTATCTAGGGTAAAAACTAGATTTAATTTTCAAAAGATCAAATGTTTTCATAAAGATCCAATTTCCTTAATGGATCTAAATTTTTATAGTCATGTGGGACTGTAAACCATATCGTTACTACCATTGTTTATACCACCGTATAGAAATCACTAGGGCTGTTCTTTTTTATCAGAGAGCACTAGATTCTAATACAACTACTACTTTACTAGTATTTTTAATGGTAACCAAGTGTTTAAGATAAAAATTTTAAAATCCGAAAGAATTTAACCCCTTCCCACACTTAAGATCTTGCAATGCCCTCATTTGCAAGAAATCAGTAACAATTTAAATTATTGAAGGTGATTAGTGTGAAAATGATTAAATTTTTACCAAAGTTTCCAATTATATTGGCATTTGTTTGCTGAATGATAAATGGTGCACATCATTTGTTCATTCCGTCTTGTTGTTATTTCACATATATTTTGCATCTTGTCGTCAAAATTAGTTGCTTTTGCTGAACTTAATGCCAGTCTTTGAAAATGCGTTGTTTTACCCTGTTGTGTACATAAGATAAACTGCAAACATATATACATATTTTTGAAGTTTGGTATATTACCCCACATTCAAAAATTATTAAAATCTAAGAATAAAAGTTAGATAATTATAAAAATGATTACAATATTAACAAAAATATTAAATGTATCAATAATTACAAATTACAGAATAAAAAAAAATAAAAAATAATAAGTAAACTAAGGATGATATTGGTACCAATAGGGGTTCCATGCATAACCATAAGTGCTATAGAATGCTTCGGCAGGGTCATACGTAGGATATGGTGGCTGCATCTCTATAGACCAAGGAGGGAAGACGGGTTTCGGTGTAGGAATATAGTTTCTACCTATATGTTGGCAATGAGCTATGATCTGGTTCTGATGAACTTGCCAATCTTCAAATGCTCTCTGTCTAGCATTTTCATATTCCTGAGAAGCTATAAACCTATGCATTTCTTGCATCTCATTCCCCCCTCCTACATTACCTTGCTGCTGGTTTCTCTCCACCTGTGGATGTCTACCATGGTATCGTACTGCGGCGTTATTTCGCCTCTTCAAAACTTTCGCACCATGGTATACATTTAAACCTATAGTGTCGCGGGGTTCCGGTTCTTCTACTAATAATCCCCCCGACTTATATCCACACCGAGATATTCACCAATCAAAGTAATAAAAATTCCACCTCCTATTATGCTATGTGGTCGCATCCCCCGAACCATAGCTGATAAATAATAACCCACACAATATGGTATACTTACAGCGCTCTGTGGGTCTCGAATACACATATGGTAAAACAAATCTTGTTCATTTACTTTTTCTTTGTTCTTACCCCTTTGTGTAATCGAATTAGCTAAAAACCTATGTATCACTCTTAATTCGGCTATATCTATATCCAAATAAGAGTAGTTTCCCCCTTTGAAACGGTGATGGCTTGTCATTTGACTCCACACACCGTGTGTATCAAAATTCTCATCTATCTTTCTACCGTTTAGTATCAATCCTCTACAATCGGCAGACGCCAACTCCTCAGGCGTATATATACGTAAAGCCTGAGCCATGTCCAGTAAAGACATGTGGCGCATCGAACCGCCTAACAAAAATCTAATAAAAGAACGATCGGTTAAACTAGCTACCCGATCATTCAACTCTATACTACATAACAATTCTTCACACCATACTTTATATACAGGTCTACGTATGGTGAATAAGCATATCCAGTCATTAAAAGAAGAATTACCATACCTCTGTACAAGTAATTCCCTAATTGGCCCGGCCAATTCTACAGCTTCTAAGGGTCCCCATTCTATGACCCTCGGTACCTCAACAACCTTAGAGTGAAGAGTATGCAAACCCCGTTGATATTTTGGATAATCTATCCAAAGTCTGTCAAATCTCAGGTTCGGGTGCAACTCTTCCAAATGCATATCGGAAAAGGTCATGACTGGATGAGGTACATCCTGCTTGTAGTAGTTATCCACCTCCTGTTGTTCCAAATTCTCAGCAGGAGCATTGCGGGCTTGGGATGAAGATTCACCCCTTTCATTCTGCAAAACACATCAAACACAAATTTTGTGCATCCAAATATGCATTAGTGTCAGCAAAATCATCAATCAAAATAATTACAATGACATTATCAATTTATATCAAACTTAAGCTCATTTTCACATTTTTATCAAATCTACACTTTTTCAAATAAGCATATACGAAAATGTTCGCCAAGTTCATAAGCATTCAACTCAAATAACATGTCAAAATAATCATTACTAGCAATTAAACAGGTCTCAAATGGCATTATCTTTCAAAAATCAAGTTCATGAATTTTAGACTTGAAAAAGTCCACTTTAATTCTCAAAATCATGTTTAGGCTCAAAGTTTGGATCATTTAACTACCTAGACATGTTACACTACTCAATTTAGCAACAATTCATGACAAAAATCGGCCATAACCTGTTTATATCAAAAAGTCCCAAATTGCTCAAGAACACAAACCCTAGATTCTTAAAAATTTGAAGTTTTTAGCTTCAATTCATGTTAAATAGCTTCAATCTAGGATATACATGCATAATATAACAACAATTTAGCTCTAATTACACCTAAAATTAACAAAATCAAAATATAAAATTTCTAGCTCAAGAACACAATAATTCGAATTTAAAGAGATTAGGGGTGAAATCTTTACCTTTCTCCTGAAAGGGTTGAGACTACTGAATCTAGGCATGATTGTTGTGAAGTTTTGCAAGAAATTTGGTGAAAAATGATGAAAATTTGAGAGAGAATGGGTGTAAGTTCGTGGATATGTGTGTGTATTGTGAGAAAGAAACAGATCGACTGGAATTTTGATCCTGGCCAGTTTTTATTAGCCATGCGAGTCGCATGGTATAAGCCTTTCCCCCATGCGAGTCGCATGGGGGTAATTTCCAGGAATTTTTTTTTTTTTTTTTTATAAAATCTTATACTTTTAAAACATAAAATTTAATAAAATTTTAAAAATTTTGTTTCTTTTTAAGACGAGGTCGTTTCGGGACGATGCCCTAGTCCGTCCTTCGACAAAATTTTAAAATTTGTCAATTTCAAGCAATTGTTTTAAAAGCTTAGATTTTTGGATTTTTTAATTTTTTTGGCATACTTTAAATCAATAAGATTAAAAATAATGATAATAAAAGTTCTCGTCCCTCCCTCGGGTAAAGCAATTTCGGTTCAAAGACCTAGTCTTCAACTTACGACGAATTTTAAAAATCATATTTTTAACTTAATGAGATAAAGTAAATTTTTGTTTTTAAATTCACACAACTTAAATATAAAATTCAAAATTAAAAATTAAAAATTAAAAATTCACACCAAACTTAAAATTTGAAATGCATAAAATTAAAAATTCATATTTTAAAAATTAAAAGTTCACACCAATCTTAATTTAAAAATTTATAAATTCATACTAAACTTATATTAATTTTTCAAATATTTACAATTTTAAATATATTGTTTTTACAAAGTTTACAATATTAATTTAAGATTTATATATCAATTTTAAAAATATGGTAAAAATAAAATTAAAAATCTTTTTGTCTTTTTATCCCACTTTAATCAATCAAATATTATCAAAAATATGCGCCCCTCTTTTCGGTAAAGTAATTTCGGTTCCAAGACCTAATTTAACTCATGACGAATTTTTGAAATATTTTGGGTTGATTGATTAAAGATATTTATACCTTAAGAATAAACGTTAAATTTCGCAGTGATGTAATAAATTTTTGAATGATATCAATAATTTCGGTCGCCAAACCTAATTTTATTTAATACCAATTTAATACTTTTTAGCGAACAAATTAGCGTTTATTATCAAAAGGTTAAAAATAAAAATAAAAATAAAAAACTGTACAGACATACCTGTGAAATAGATTTCTTAGTTATATGATCTATTCCATTCATAATATAGTCGGTTTAATTGGTTTTCCATGGCTACATAGGCGTAACCTCGAGCATTCAGTGTCTTTTCTTCTAAACATATGAACGGTCCGTCTCTGCATAAAGTAACAAATTCGGTATTTGAATAGGTTTGATTATTTGAACATTTACCTCCATGTGACCATTTTCCGCATTTGTGACATCGTTCTAAGTGTCGTGCTCTTCTTTTCGCTGCGGATTTTGATTTTCCTTTACCAAATTGTAACTTATTATCTTCGCATCTGGATTCTTTTCTAACTCCGTCCATTATTTCTCTGATTACTGATACTAATTCACTCGGTAGTATGTCATTATTACGTTTAGTGATCAAAGCGTGTAGCATTAGACCATGGTTTAGTTCACAGGCAGTCTTCATTTCGTAAAAACCTAAAAAAAAAAAAAAAATTCAGAATGGGGGGAGAAGACTAGTTCTTTAGGGTCTGCTAGGGAAAGACCATTCGGGTTCCATTTTCGAGAACTACACGAAAACAGACAATCTAACTCTAACAGAAATACATATTATCCTTTAAAGACTTGATTCTCCCCACACTTAGTTAGCTGTGGTATCGAAATTGTGATTAACTTCGTTGTCGACTTCCATCGGACCATGTATGTAATGTTTAACTCTGTGACCATTAACTTTAAATTCAATCCCATTTGAATTTATCAATTCTATCGTTCCGTATGGGAAAACTCTTTTGACTATGAATGGTCCAGACCATCTTGATTTCAATTTTCCAGGAAATAGCTTGAATCGTGAATTGAAAAGAAGAACTCTGTCTCCTTCTTTAAATTCTTTTGAACTTCTGATTCTTTTATCATGCCATTTCTTCGTTCTTTCTTTATAGATTAACGAATTTTCGTATGCTTCATGTCTTAATTCTTCTAATTCGTTTAGTTGACTTAATCGTAGACGTCCGGCTTCATGTAAATCAAGATTACATGTCTTCAAAGCCCAAAATGCTTTGTGTTCAATTTCTACTGGAAGATGACATGCTTTTCCATAAACAAGTCTAAAAGGTGTGGTTCCAATTGGAGTTTTGTAGGCTGTTCTAAAAGCCCAGAGTGCATCCTCCAATTTAATGGACCATTCCTTCGGATTTGATCCTACGGTTTTCTCTAGAATACGTTTTAAAGCTCGGTTGGTATTTTCAACTTGTCCACTTGTTTGTGGATGATATGCGGTGGAGATTTTATGAGTTACTCCATATCTTTTAAGAACTTTCTCAAGTTGATTATTACAGAAATGAGTACCCCGATCACTTATTAAAGCTTTCGGTGTTCCAAACCTTGCAAAAAGACGTTTTAAAAAGTTGACTACAACTCGTGCATCGTTAGTTGGGAGAGCTTGTGCTTCCGCCCATTTAGATACATAATCAATGGCTACGAGTATATATAGATTATTATTAGATTTTGGAAATGGACCCATAAAGTCAATACCCCAAATGTCAAATACTTCACATACTTGGATGACATTTTGTGGCATTTCATCACGTTGACTTATTTTTCCGGCCCTTTGACATGCATCACAGGATTTGCAAAGAAGGTGTGCGTCTTTGTAAATTGTAGGCCAATAGAATCCAGCTTCATAAACTTTTCTTGCTGTTAGTTGAGGCCCATAATGCCCTCCTGTTGGTCCTGTGTGACAATGGTTTAAAATTTTACTAGCTTCATCTCCAAATACACATCGGCGTATTATTCCATCGGGACAACTTTTAAACAGATGTGGATCTTCCCAGAAATAGTGTTTTATATCACTGAAGAATTTCTTTCGTCTTTGGTACGATAATCCTTTTTCAAGGAATCCACAAACTAAGTAGTTTGCATAGTCTGCAAACCATGGGATTTCTTTATAATCTATCTTCAATAGATATTCATCAGGAAAGTTGTCTTGTATGGCCGATTCATTTAGAACTTCTAATTCGGGATTTTCAAGACGAGAAAGATGATTAGCGGTGAGATTTTCTGCTCCTCTTTTATCTCGGATTTCAATATCAAACTCTTGTAAGAGTAAGATCCAACGAATTAATCTTGGTTTAGCATCTTGTTTTGAAAATAGGTATCTAAGAGCAGAATGGTCGGTATAGACCACCGTTTTTGCTAGAACGAGATATGACCGAAATTTGTCAAAAGCAAAGACAATAGCAAGGAGTTCTTTTTCAGTAGTTGTATAGTTCGTTTGTGCTCCTTGTAACATCTTACTAGCATAATATATAGGTTGAAATCGTTTTTCAATCCTTTGTCCTAAAACGGCTCCCATTGCAAAATCACTTGCATCGCACATTAGTTCAAATGGTAGATTCTAATTTGGTGTTATCATGATTGGTGCATTAGTGAGTTTTTCTTTAAGAATATTAAAAGATTTGATACATTCATCTGAAAAGATGAATGGCGCATCCTTTTCTAGGAGTTTATTCATAGGAGTGGCAATTTTAGAAAAATCTTTTATGAAACGTCGGTAAAAACCGGCATGCCCTAGAAAACTCCTAACTCCTCTAACATTGGTGGGATGTGGAAGTTTAGCAATTACATCTACTTTAGCTCTATCCACTTCAATTCCTTCTTTTGAAATTTTATGTCCAAGAACGATGCCTTCTTTAACCATGAAATGGCATTTCTCCCAATTAAGTACTAGATTTGATTTTTCGCATCTAATTAGCATTCGTTCCAGATTAACTAGACATGATTTAAATGTATCACCGAAGACTGAAAAGTCATCCATGAATACTTCCATGTATTCTTCTATCATGTCGTGAAAAATCGCCATCATACACCTTTGAAAGGTTGCAGGGGCGTTACAAAGTCCAAATGGCATGCGTTTGTAAGCAAACGTACCATAAGGGCACATGAATGTGGTTTTCTCTTGGTCCTCGGGTGCTATTGGAATTTGAAAATATCCGGAAAATCCATCTAGAAAACAATAGTAACTATTTCCGGCTAATCTTTCCAACATTTGATCTATGAAAGGTAAGGGAAAGTGATCTTTTCTGGTGGCGTCATTTAATTTTCTATAATCAATACATACACGCCATCCTGTTACAGTCCTAGTAGGAATAAGCTCATTTTTCTCATTTGTAATGACAGTCATGCCACCCTTCTTAGGCACGCATTGAACTGGGCTTACCCATGGACTATCAGAAATTGGATATATCAAACCTGCATCTAGCAGTTTAATAATCTCTTTCTTAACTACATCTTGCATATTAGGATTTAGTCTTCGTTGTCGTTGCAC
Source organism: Rutidosis leptorrhynchoides (assembly GCF_046630445.1). Taxonomy (NCBI): domain Eukaryota; kingdom Viridiplantae; phylum Streptophyta; class Magnoliopsida; order Asterales; family Asteraceae; genus Rutidosis; species Rutidosis leptorrhynchoides. Next base: position 99,220,143 of record NC_092335.1, read on the forward strand.
ATACGTTTTATGACCTTCTTCCATAAGGACTTTATGTGTGCAATACAAAGGACTTATTCCTTTAATATCATGAATCTTCCATGCAATGGCTGGTTTATGAGCTTTCAACACAGAAATGAGTTGTGATTTCCCATTTTCAATAAGAGAAGACGATATTATTACAGGTAATTCAGATTCACCATGTAAATAAGCGTATTCCAAATGGTTTGGAAGTGGCTTTAACTCTAATTTCGGAGGTTCTTCTATCGATGATTTATATCGATATCTGTCTTCTTCTTTTAGCATTTGAATTTCTTCTGTTGTTGGTTCATATCCATTAGCTATAAGTGTAGCTAACATTTCAGCTTCATCAATTGGTTCATTACCTTCTCCTAAAGAACATTCTCCTGTCCCTTGTAATTCTGGAAATTCTTCTAATAATTCTGCATGTGCATCTATAGTTTGAATATAATAACATGTATCATCTGCAGATTGTGGTTGTTGCATTGCTCTATCAACTGAAAAGGTAACACTCTCATCCTCTATACTTAGGGTCAGTTTCTTACCGAACACGTCTATCATTGCTTTAGCCGTGTTTAAGAATGGTCTTCCTAATATGAGAGGAACTTGAGAATCTTCTTCCATGTCCAAAACAACAAAATCTACCGGAAATACTAAAGTACCAACTTTAACTAGCATGTTCTCCATTATCCCTCTAGGATATTTTATTGATCGATCGGCTAGTTGTATGCTTATTCTTGTTGGTTTCAATTCTCCAAGGTCTAGTTTAGCGTATAGTGAATACGGCATTAAATTTATACTAGCACCTAAGTCTGCCAATGCTTCTATTGAACTAAGACTACCCAGAAAACATGGAATTGTGAAACTTCCTGGATCAGATAGTTTTTCTGGTATCTTATTCAACAGCACTGCTGAACAATTAGCATTCATAGTAACAGCCGAGAGTTCTTCCATTTTCTTTCTATTTGAGATTAGATCTTTCAAGAATTTAGCATATCTAGGCATTCCTGAAATCACATCAATGAAAGGAAGATTTACATTTATCTGTTTAAACATATCCAAAAATTTGGATTGCTCGGCTTCAAGTTTTTCTTTCTTCATTTTACTCGGGTAAGGAAGTGGTGGTTGGTATGGTTTAACATAAGGTTTATCCTTAACTGTGTTATCTTTATTATCCTTTTCAACTACCGGTTCTTTTTCCTTATCTTGATCAGGTTGTGGTTCTTGTGGAGTAGGAATAGTTTTATCAGAAGTTACAGGTATTTCAGGTGGTTTAAGTGTTGTACCACTTCTTGTGGTAATAGCTTTAGCTGTTTCATTCCGGGGGTTAGCATTTGTATCACTAGGTAGACTTCCCGGTTTTCTTTCACCTATTAACCTTGCTAGGTTACTTACTTCTTGTTCCAGATTTTGAATAGAAGCTTGTTGATTTCTAAATGCTTGAGCATTTTGTTCATTGGTTTGTTTCTGAGATGTGAAAAACTGCGTTTGAGTTTCAACTAGCTTCGTCATCATATCTTCTAAATTTGGTTTTTTATCATCGGTTTGTTGTGGTGGTTTGTTTTGAAAATTAGGTCTTTGCTGATTGTAAGTATTATTGGATACTTGTTGATTGCTAGGACCTTGTTGGTTGTTGTATGGAATATTTCGGTTATAATTCTGGTTTTGATTGTAAATTGGTCTTGGCGGTTGATAATTATTCTGATAATTATTTCCAGGCCTTTGGTTTATGTATGAAATATTCTCTCTTTGTTCCATTGTTAATTCAATACTGAGACAATCTTTTGTCAAATGTGGTCCTCCACACTGCTCACAACTAATTCGTATTGAGTGAATATCCTTAGTCATCTTTTCCATTCGTCTCTCCACAGCATCTATCTTTGCGGAAATGGAATCTAAGTCATGGCTAGAATCGGCTCTAGCTGCTTTAGATGATCTAATGATATCTTTTTCTTGGTGCCACTCATGTGAGTGGGAAGCAGTGTTATCAATAATTTTGTAAGCATCAGATTCGGTTTTCTTCATAATAGAACCACCAGCTGCTATATCTATATCTTTCCTTGTAGTGATGTCGCATCCTTGGTAGAATATTTGTACTATTTGACAGGTGTCTAAACCATGTTGCGGACATCCTCTTAACAACTTTCCATATCTTGTCCACGCCTCATATAGAGTTTCATTTGGTTTCTGTGTGAACGTAACAATTTCTGCTTGAAGTCTTACGGCTTTAGATGCAGGAAAGAATTGTTTAAGAAATTTGTCAATTAAAACGTCCCATGTATCGATCGCCCCTTCAGGTAACGATTCCAACCAATCTTTGGCTTCTCCCTTTAAAGTCCAGGGAAATAACATGAGATATATCTGTTCATCCTCCACTTCTCGGATTTTAAATAGTGTGCAGATCCTATTAAAGGTACGTAGATGTTCATTTGGATCTTCCTTCGGCGCACCACTAAATTGGCATTGATTAGTCACCATGTGTAGAATTTGTCCTTTGATTTCATAATCTGGCGCATTAATGTCTGGATGAGTAATTGCGTGACCTTGGCCAGTGCGTTTAGCTCTCATTCGGTCTTCCATACTTAAGGGTTCCAGATTCTCCATAATTGAATTTGTTGAATCGGTATCACTAGAGGATTCAGATTTAATGGTTCGTTCCTCAACAATCTCTGTTTGAATGATTGGTGGTTCCGGAGGAAAGTTTAATGGTTCAGGATCTACGAACCGTTCCTGAATATTCTCCGGATTCTCAATTGTGAGGTCGGGTTCAAAAAATGGATTATCGAAAATTTGAACTGAAGTACTTGGTTGACTGGATGACGATTCTAAAGAAAAATCAATGGCGGTTATATTTGCTAAATGTCTTGATCTAGTTACAGGTGGTGAACGTACAAAAGGTGATGAACGTCTTGCTCGGTGCATTCACTGAATATCCTATTAGTTTTTAAAAAAGGAAAGAAAAATTATAATAAGTTATCCAATCAATAGACTTTTCTGATTTTGCCCACGTTTCGAATAGCCAAAAGATGCAGCAGAGGGGCAGGATTCGTTTGGTCTCAATATAATTGAGTACTGTTTGGCTCCAATAACCCGGTCCACGTACAAATCCAACTATTACTACGAACCAGAAAATTTTGATGTCTATCAATTTAACCACTCAAAATAAATTTTCGTAATTTTAAGAAATTTAGATAAGAAGTAGAAAAAATTCTAAGTCCTAAAAACTAGAATAGCGAGAAATAAGAGAGAAAAAGAGTTCGTCGAAAAAGGTTGAAAAAGAAAAAAAATGGTTGAAAAATAAAAGGTGACGGAAAAATAAAAGAAACTTATAAAAACTTAAAAATACTTGACTAACCTAACCTTATTACTACAACTAACTTAAAATTATAATCGCAAATTGAAATTACTAATTGGAATGATAATTGATACATAGTAAAAGGTGTCTAAAAATATTAAAGCTTACAGGAAAAACTAAATCCCAAATGGAAATAACTTAAAAAGAAACTAAAACTTAAAAAGGCGTCGCAAAATTCTAAAGCACCTAATACTTAATCTAAGGAATAAGCACTTAAGAGAGTTTACGGCAAAGCCTAAAAATCTAGGAGTAAAAATAACTATAGCAAAAACTAAGTTTAAAATTAAATATGAGCTAAAAATACAAAAGTTACGCTAAAACGATTAAAAAGGAACAAAATATAAAAGTTATAAAAAGTTATAAAAATATTAGATTTTATAAAAATATTATTTTTATATTTTTTTATATTATAGTATTAAGTAAATAAATAATAAAACTAAACAAAAGTTAAAATAACTAAATAAATTAAAAACTTAATTATAATAATAATAATAGTTTTAGGGTTTAGAATAATAATAATTAAATAAACTCCGTAATTAATGCGTTATTAGGGTTTATATGTGGCCTGACCTAGGTCATCATGCGAGTCGCATGATTTTAGGGAGGGGGTCATGCGAGTCGCATGACCTTCCTTGCAGGTTCAAATCGGGGGGGTCAATGACAGGTTCAATCGTAATTTTTATTTAATATTTATTTTCTTTTTCTGTTTTATAATTAAATAAAATATATAAATAATAAAAACTTTTAAAATTTTAAAACTAAAAAGAAAATACTTTATAATTTTATAAATAAACTTAAAAATAGATTTTAAAATATTATATATTTTTTTTTTCGATTTTTTATAGTTTTTAAATTTTTTTTTTTTTACTTTTTTAATTTTTTAAACAAAAATATAAATTTTACAAAAACAAATTATAACTTAAAATTTAAAAATATGGCGTTTCGCTTCGGCGATCCCCGGCAGCGGCGCCAAAAATACTTGACTTTTTTGCGAGGTGTATATAAAATAGTTATTAATTTTAGCCGAAAACACTATTAAATACGATACAATTTTACACAAGATATTTATTTATTTATAGAATGGATATACTTAAACCTTGCTACAACACTTATAGGCAGTGTACCTAATCGTACAGTAGTGTAGTTTTTAGTAAGTCCGGTTCGTTCCACAGGGAAATCTTTAAACAAAGCTCAACGCTATATTAGTTTACTTTTATAAAAATACAAACATATATATAAGTAATATTATTATTAAAAAGGGGGGTTTTTACCGTTTAATGACCGGTTTGTCGATTTTAAAACTTTAGTCGCAGTTAAAACCTAATGTAAAATATAAAATAAATACAAGACTTAAATTAAAGCGTAAAGTAAATAACGATAATGAAATTGCGAATAATAAAAGTGCGATAAAATAAACTTGCGAATTATTAAAAAGTACGATAATTAAAAGTGCGATTAAATAACAATAAATAAAAGTGCGATAATTAGAAGTGCAATTAAATATAAAATAAAGGAAATTAAATATGAAATAAAAGAATTATGCTTATTTAAACTTCCGTAATCATGATGTTTGACGTGTTGATTTTAGTTTTATGCCCATGGGTTAATTGTCCTTTGTCCTGGATTATTTAATATGTCCGTATGGTTTTTGTCCATAACAGTCCATCAGTCATAAATATAAAGTGCGAGTGTCCTCATCAAATTATTCTTATACCCGAAGTTAAATATTCCAACTAATTGGGGATTCGAATTGTAACAAGGTTTTAATACTTTGTTTAATGAATACACCAGGTTATCGACTGCGTGTAAACCAAGGTTTTACTACTTTGTTAACAATCACACCAATTACCCTTGAATGTAATTTCACCCCTGTTTTAATTATTCTAGTGGCTATTAATCCATTCCCGTGTCCGGTTAAATGAACGATTATTCGTACATATAAATACCCCGCCCATCGTGTCCGATCGAGTGTATATGGTAATTTATAAGGACGCCCAATTGTAAATCTTTATATTAACATTAACAAACTTTCATTTAGTTAAACAAATATAAAGCCCATTAATAGCCCATAGTCTAATTTCCACAAGTGTCGTTCTTTTGTCCAAACCCCAATTATGGTACAAAGCCCAATTACCCAATTTTAGTAATTAGCCCAACATCATGATTACTTCGTTTTAAATAAGCATAATAATAACTTAGCTACGAGACATTAATATAAAAAGGTTGAACATAACTTACAATGATTAAAAATAGCGTAACGTTACACGGACAGAATTTCGACTTATACCCTTACAACATTCGCTAACATACCCTTATTATTAGAATTAAAATTAAAATTAAAATTAAAATATAAATTATATATATATATATATCGTATATATGAGAGAGAGAGATATATTTTCTGTTTTTTTTTTAAACTCGGCAGAAAACTGGCTTTATATAGGACCTGACCAGCATTTTCACTCCATGCGACTCGCATGGATTTTGTGCCTCTGGCCATGCGAGTCGCATGGCCACCCTGGATCCAGCCAAATTGGTTTGTTTTCTTCTTGCCGACGTAATATAATAATAATATATAATATAATATATAATTATATATAATTATATATATATTATATTATATTCTTGTGCATAGTAGACTAGATATTTTTGGTCCGTTGCGTCGGGCGTTTCTTCTTGGCTCAGGTCCCGGTTCCGGATTTTCGAACGTCCTTTCGTACAATTTTATATCGTGTACTTTGCGTCTTGTAACTTGTACTCTTGTCATTTTGAGACGTTCCTCATCAATATTTTGAACCTTTTTAGTTGTATCTTGTACTTTTTAGCTCTTTGGACCTTTTTGTCTTCAATTTGTCGAATCTGCCTTTTGTCTTCACTTTTTAATATTTAAACGAATATTGCTTGTAAATCGAACAATACCAACTAAAATCTTGTCTTTCTTGGGGAATAATGCTATAAAATATATGTTCCTTTTTAGCCTTATCAATATCCCCACACTTGAGCGTTGCTTGTCCTCAAGCAATACAGTCTTGAAATAAAAATATACAAATCACTTCTTTATTCTTCACACTTTATACATCAGTGATTTTGATATGGCGGTATAAACAATGATAGTAACGATGTGGTTAAGGTGGGTGTGTCTTTTATAGTTGCCTCGGGTTTAGGTCAACGACACTGGCAATCAAATAGCCGATTTACTTTCGGTTTCCAAAGCAAAGTGCACATTTGAAAGGCGGTTTACAGTCCCACATGACTTATAAAAATGTAGATCCTTAAGGAAATTGGATCTTTATGAAAACATTTGATCTTTTGAAAATTCAAGCTAGATTTTATCCTAGACAAGTTTTCTGATTTAATCCATTCTTTGGTGTTGCAAAATATATTTGTGGATCAATATTTTGGCTAAAACTTTTAGGTTTGTGTAATCCACTGCTATCCCTGTATCGAATAGCACACATCCAGTTTACTTGTTCCGTATATTACCTTTCGGTAAACTACCGTCCGGTTGTAAAGGAAAGCGATGAACAAGAAACTGTTAAGGCAATGTCCCGTGACATGCAGATGATTATGGTCTTTTAACGTGTTGGATGCTAGAACTATCCTTGGTAGGAGCAATAGTAAAGATCATCCTATGATTTTTTGGTCTGGCACAAGGTTCTGTTTCCGACCATGCTATGCAACCACCGTTCTTACGGTTGACACCCGATTTGGTTCAGGTGACCTAATGAATTCCAGGTGAATTCCTAGGATTTTACGTTCAATGGTAATGAACGCATTGAAAATGGATTTTCAGAAAACAAATCGGTTTGTAGTTTTGATCAAAATATTTTCTCGTTCAAGCTCGAGTTTAGATATCATTGAATTCCATGAGTTTGAATTCTCAATCTTTAAGGTCAATCTCAAGGATTGAGTAATATCAGGCTTAAAAGCTGATTTTTAATCTTTAAGGAGATTATCCTTTCTGGGGATCTGATTCATTAGTCTTATCCAGCTAATTTGCACGGTGCCTCCCCATTGTACGAGATAAATCCTTCTCATGGTTAGGATAAATCTGACCACTTGGCGACCCTGTTTGATGCTAAGGTCCGTGGATTTCCTGCTGATTTTAGTGATGACTTTTCTAGATTTTTCGTCAACCTACAGCTGGTCTGGACGACAACTTCATGACCTAAATCAAGAAGCGCGTGTCTTTTTCGGAAGACTTTACTTCCTTTTAATGATGGAATTGATTCATCGTGTAGATCCATCTCTTCTTTTCTTTTATCGGGTAAAACAGTTTAGTTTAGTCCAAAGCAAAAGTATTTTCAGTTATTTGTTACAGATATATGTGACATATGTTTAAAATAACTTGGTAAATTTTCCCACACTTGGCTTTTATTTTCCTTTTTATCGTCCTCTATTCCATTTTAAATTAATTTTAACATTTTAGTTTGTTTCTCAATTTATGTCCTTTCCGAGGTAACAATAATTTCGGTGTTAAAACCTAGTTTTATCGTTCATAAATATGTATAAACATGATTTGAATTCATTTAATTGAAAATTTTGAAAAATTTTACTAGAATTGGGTAGTTAGTATATAAGACTAGGGCTGTTCCTTGTTATCGGAGAGCACTAGATTCTAACACAACTACTGCGTTACTAGCATTTTTAATGGTAACCAAGTGTTTAAATCAAAATCTGAAAGAATTTAACCCCTTCCCACACTTAAGATCTTGCAATGCCCTCATTTGCAAGAAATCAGAAACAATTTAAATTATTGAGGGTTATTAGCGTAGAAAAATGATTAAATTTTACCAAAGTTTCAAACATATTGTCGTTTGATTGTTGAATGATAAATGGTGCACGTCATTTGTTCATTCCGTCTTGTTGTTATTTCACATATATTTTGCATCTTTGTCGTCAAAATTACTTGCTTTTGCTGAACTTAATGCCAGTCTTTGAAAACGCGTTGTTTTATCCTGTTTTGTGCATAACATAAAATACATGCAATACAAATATAATCATACATGCAATTTGAAATGGAACTTTGGCATCCCACTTTCAAATTATAAGAAAAATATTAGTACACAATAATAATAGAAATATCAAACATTACATAAATGTAATTAAAATGTTAAGTGTTTAAAATAATAAAAATATAAATAACCAACTTATCTCTACTGATCAGGAGGTGGGTTAGGAGGATAATTAGGATAGGGATCCCAATTCATGTTCGGATCAGGGTTCCATGGCTGTTGATAGGTGAACTGGTATGCTGCGTCATAATCATATATGTCATAGGGCGGTCTCATTTCTGGCTGGTGTGCAGGATAGTATGCGGGTCGGGTCGGATAATACATCTCGCCAGGCTGCAACTGGCTTATAATTTGGCGCTGATGATAATCCCATCGGCCATGCTCTCGTTGCCGGGAATGCTCGTAGTCATTCCGACGTTGCCATGCCTCGTACTGCATATGCCTATCATAGTTCGTCATGTATTCATCCTCCATACGAACGCCTAAATCAAGAGCAGTCTCCCGAACAACTCCTATAATGTTGTTCGCCTCTTCCATTTCGTCATCCGAACCTCTTTCTACCTGTCGCTGAGGTCCCTCGTATCGATATACCCGACCACGTCTCATCAATAATACCCTTGCACCGTGATAAAGGTTTGAACTTATAGTTTCACCTTCGTCCTCTATTTCATTCATTGGACCCCCTTGGTGCTTATTCACACCTAAATACTCTCCAATAAGAGTAATGAAAATACCACCACCTATAATACTCCCCGATTTCATCCCCGAAACTACATTAGCGAGATAATAACCAACACAATAGGGAATGTTAACGAAACTCCTCGGGTCTCTAATACACTTGAGGTAGAACAAATCGTTTACGGTCAATTTCTCCTTATTCTTACCCCTTTGTGTAATTGTGTTTGCTAAGAATCTATGAATCACCCGGAGTTCAGCTCTATCTATATCTAAGTATGTATGATTTCCACTGGCGTGAAATTCATTAAAGTGGGACATACGCCTCCAGACGGCGTTAATATCAAATTCCCTATCTATCCTTTCTCCTTGGGCAATCAGGCTATTACAGTCGGGCCTCAAAAGTTCAGCAGGGGTGTAAATCTGTAAGGCCCTGGCTAAATCTATCATGGACATTCTGTACATGCGTCCACCTAACAGAAATCTAATAAAGCTTCTATCATCTATCCTCCTAACATCACTGTTTAACTTAATAGTGCTAAGTAATTCTATACACCATTCCCTATATATGGTTCTACGAATGGAAAATAGGCGCATCCAATCGTTAAACTGAGAATTACCATACCTTTGTACCAATAATTCCCGAATCGGTTCGGCAAGGTCAACTGTTTCCAAAGGTACCCAGTCAATTGCCCTTGGCATTTCAACAACCTTAAAGTAGAGAGTGTGCATGTTCTTTTGATAATCTGGATACTCTATCCAACATCGATCAAATCTCAGATTTGGGTGTAACTGATCTTCATTAATGTCTAAGCTCAGAATCATTTGATGTGGAGCGAATTGACGAAACTGATTCATGAATAATTGATCTTGATCGTGATATGGAATATGTTGATCCTCATGTTGTTCTTCTTCTTGTTACATATGTTGTTCTTGTTCATAAAACATTTCCGGTTCGGGCTCTGGTTGTCTGGACGATGATGCACCGTCCGTATCTGTATTTCTCTGCAAAACACATTAAACACAAAATTTGTGCATCCAAATATGCATTAGTGTTAGCAAAATAATAACTTGAAACAATTATGATGACATGTTTAATTCATAACACATTTTATACACATTTTCTTAACAATAACAATTCTACACTTTTACATACGAAAATGTGTACAATGTTTTATCACATTTAAACTCTTAAACATGTCAACAATAATCATTATAGCAATTAAACACTTGTTACATGGCATTCAAATCAAACTAGTGCTTATTTTCATATTTTTGTCAAGTCTACACTTTGTCAAATAAGCATATATGAAAAATGTACATCAAGTTCATAAGCATTTATCTCAAATAACATGCCAAAATAATCACTACTAGCAATGAAACAAGTTTCAAATGGCCTTTATATCAAATTATCCAAGTTCATGAATTTTTAGACTTAAAAAGTCCACTTTAATTCTCAAAAACATGTTTAGGCTCAAAGTTTGGATCAATTAACTACCTAAACATGTTACACTACTTAATTTAGCAACAATTCATGACAAAAATCGGCCATAACCTGTTTATATCAAAAAGCCCCAAATTGCTCAAGAACACAAACCCTAGATTCTTAAAAATTTGAAATTTTTAGCTTCAATTCATGTTAAATAGCTTCAATCTAGGATATACATGCATAATATAACAACAATTTAGCTCTAATTACACCTAAAATTAACAAAATCAAAATATAAAATTTCTAGCTCAAGAACACAATAATTCGAATTTAAAGAGATTAGGGGTGAAATCTTTACCTTTCTCCTGAAAGGGTTGAGACTACTGAATCTAGGCATGATTGTTGTGAAGTTTTGCAAGAAATTTGGTGAAAAATGATGAAAATTTGAGAGAGAATGGGTGTAAGTTCGTGGATATGTGTGTGTATTGTGAGAAAGAAACAGATCGACTGGAATTTTGATCCTGGCCAGTTTTTATTAGCCATGCGAGTCGCATGGTATAAGCCTTTCCCCCATGCGAGTCGCATGGGGGTAATTTCCAGGAATTTTTTTTTTTTTTTTTTTTTTTTTTTTTTTATAAAATCTTATACTTTTAAAACATAAAATTTAATAAAATTTTAAAAATTTTGTTTCTTTTTAAGACGAGGTCGTTTCGGGACGATGCCCTAGTCCGTCCTTCGACAAAATTTTAAAATTTGTCAATTTCAAGCAATTGTTTTAAAAGCTTAGATTTTTGGATTTTTTAATTTTTTTGGCATACTTTAAATCAATAAGATTAAAAATAATGATAATAAAAGTTCTCGTCCCTCCCTCGGGTAAAGCAATTTCGGTTCAAAGACCTAGTCTTCAACTTACGACGAATTTTAAAAATCATATTTTTAACTTAATGAGATAAAGTAAATTTTTGTTTTTAAATTCACACAACTTAAATATAAAATTCAAAATTAAAAATTAAAAATTCACACCAAACTTAAAATTTGAAATGCATAAAATTAAAAATTCATATTTTAAAAATTAAAAGTTCACACCAATCTTAATTTAAAAATTTATAAATTCATACTAAACTTATATTAATTTTTCAAATATTTACAATTTTAAATATATTGTTTTTACAAAGTTTACAATATTAATTTAAGATTTATATATCAATTTTAAAAATATGGTAAAAATAAAATTAAAAATCTTTTTGTCTTTTTATCCCACTTTAATCAATCAAATATTATCAAAAATATGCGCCCCTCTTTTCGGTAAAGTAATTTCGGTTCCAAGACCTAATTTAACTCATGACGAATTTTTGAAATATTTTGGGTTGATTGATTAAAGATATTTATACCTTAAGAATAAACGTTAAATTTCGCAGTGATGTAATAAATTTTTGAATGATATCAATAATTTCGGTCGCCAAACCTAATTTTATTTAATACCAATTTAATACTTTTTAGCGAACAAATTAGCGTTTATTATCAAAAGGTTAAAAATAAAAATAAAAATAAAAAACTGTACAGACATACCTGTGAAATAGATTTCTTAGTTATATGATCTATTCCATTCATAAGATAGTCGGTTTAATTGGTTTTCCATGGCTACATAGGCGTAACCTCGAGCATTCAGTGTCTTTTCTTCTAAACATATGAACGGTCCGTCTCTGCATAAAGTAACAAATTCGGTATTTGAATAGGTTTGATTATTTGAACATTTACCTCCATGTGACCATTTTCCGCATTTGTGACATCGTTCTAAGTGTCGTGCTCTTCTTTTCGCTGCGGATTTTGATTTTCCTTTACCAAATTGTAACTTATTATCTTCGCATCTGGATTCTTTTCTAACTCAGTCCATTATTTCTCTGATTACTGATACTAATTCACTCGGTAGTATGTCATTATTACGTTTAGTGATCAAAGCGTGTAGCATTAGACCATGGTTTAGTTCACAGGCAGTCTTCATTTCGTAAAAACCTAAAAATAAAAATAAAAATTCAGAATGGGGGGAGAAGACTAGTTCTTTAGGGTCTGCTAGGGAAAGACCATTCGGGTTCCATTTTCGAGAACTACACGAAAACAGACAATCTAACTCTAACAGAAATACATATTATCCTTTAAAGACTTGATTCTCCCCACACTTAGTTAGCTGTGGTATCGAAATTGTGATTAACTTCGTTGTCGACTTCCATCGGACCATGTATGTAATGTTTAACTCTGTGACCATTAACTTTAAATTCAATCCCATTTGAATTTATCAATTCTATCGTTCCGTATGGGAAAACTCTTTTGACTATGAATGGTCCAGACCATCTTGATTTCAATTTTCCAGGAAATAGCTTGAATCGTGAATTGAAAAGAAGAACTCTGTCTCCTTCTTTAAATTCTTTTGAACTTCTGATTCTTTTATCATGCCATTTCTTCGTTCTTTCTTTATAGATTAACGAATTTTCGTATGCTTCATGTCTTAATTCTTCTAATTCGTTTAGTTGACTTAATCGTAGACGTCCGGCTTCATGTAAATCAAGATTACATGTCTTCAAAGCCCAAAATGCTTTGTGTTCAATTTCTACTGGAAGATGACATGCTTTTCCATAAACAAGTCTAAAAGGTGTGGTTCCAATTGGAGTTTTGTAGGCTGTTCTAAAAGCCCAGAGTGCATCCTCCAATTTAATGGACCATTCCTTCGGATTTGATCCTACGGTTTTCTCTAGAATACGTTTTAAAGCTCGGTTGGTATTTTCAACTTGTCCACTTGTTTGTGGATGATATGCGGTGGAGATTTTATGAGTTACTCCATATCTTTTAAGAACTTTCTCAAGTTGATTATTACAGAAATGAGTACCCCGATCACTTATTAAAGCTTTCGGTGTTCCAAACCTTGCAAAAAGATGTTTTAAAAAATTGACTACAACTCGTGCATCGTTAGTTGGGAGAGCTTGTGCTTCCGCCCATTTAGATACATAATCAATGGCTACGAGTATATATAGATTAGTATTAGATTTTGGAAATGGACCCATAAAGTCAATACCCCAAATGTCAAATACTTCACATACTTGGATGACATTTTGTGGCATTTCATCACGTTGACTTATTTTTCCGGCCCTTTGACAAGCATCACAGGATTTGCAAAGAAGGTGTGCGTCTTTGTAAATTGTAGGCCAATAGAATCCAGCTTCATAAACTTTTCTTGCTGTTAGTTGAGGCCCATAATGCCCTCCTGTTGGTCCTGTGTGACAATGGTTTAAAATTTTACTAGCTTCATCTCCAAATACACATCGGCGTATTATTCCATCGGGACAACTTTTAAACAAATGTGGATCTTCCCAGAAATAGTGTTTTATATCACTGAAGAATTTCTTTCGTCTTTGGTACGATAATCCTTTTTCAAGGAATCCACAAACTAAGTAGTTTGCATAGTCTGCAAACCATGGGATTTCTTTATAATCTATCTTCAATAGATATTCATCAGGAAAGTTGTCTTGTATGGCCGATTCATTTAGAACTTCTAATTCGGGATTTTCAAGACGAGAAAGATGATCAGCGGCGAGATTTTCTGCTCCTCTTTTATCTCGGATTTCAATATCAAACTCTTGTAAGAGTAAGATCCAACGGATTAATCTTGGTTTAGCATCTTGTTTTGAAAATAGGTATCTAAGAGCAGAATGGTCGGTATAGACCACCGTTTTTGCTAGAACGAGATATGATCGAAATTTATCAAAAGCAAAGACAATAGCAAGGAGTTCTTTTTCAGTAGTTGTATAGTTCGTTTGTGCTCCTTGTAATGTCTTACTAGCATAGTAAATAGGTTGAAATCGTTTTTCAATCCTTTGTCCTAAAACGGCTCCCATTGCAAAATCACTTGCATCGCACATTAGTTCAAATGGTAGATTCCAATTTGGTGTTATCATGATCGGTGCATTAGTGAGTTTCTCTTTAAGAATATTAAAAGATTTGATACACTCATCTGAAAAGATGAATGGCGCATCCTTTTCTAGGAGTTTATTCATAGGAGTGGCAATTTTAGAAAAATCTTTTATGAAACGTCGGTAAAAACCGGCATGCCCTAGAAAACTCCTAACTCCTCTAACATTGGTGGGATGTGGAAGTTTAGCAATTACATCTACTTTAGCTCTATCCACTTCAATTCCTTCTTTTGAAATTTTATGTCCAAGAACGATGCCTTCTTTAACCATGAAATGGCATTTCTCCCAATTAAGTACTAGATTTGATTTTTCGCATCTAATTAGCATTCGTTCCAGATTAACTAGACATGATTTAAATGTATCACCGAAGACTGAAAAGTCATCCATGAATACTTCCATGCATTCTTCTATCATGTCATGAAAAATCGCCATCATACACCTTTGAAAGGTTGCAGGGGCGTTACAAAGTCCAAATGGCATTCTTTTGTAAGCAAAAGTACCATAAGGGCACGTGAATGTGGTTTTCTCTTGGTCCTCGGGTGCTATTGGAATTTGAAAATATCCGGAAAATCCATCTAGAAAACAATAGTAACTATTTCCGGCTAATCTTTCCAACATTTGATCTATGAAAGGTAAGGGAAAGTGATCTTTTCTGGTGGCGTCATTTAATTTTCTATAATCAATACATACACGCCATCCTGTTACAGTCCTAGTAGGAATAAGCTCATTTTTCTCATTTGTAATGACAGTCATGCCACCCTTCTTAGGCACGCATTGAACTGGGCTTACCCATGGACTATCAGAGATTGGATATATCAAACCTGCATCTAGCAGTTTAATAATCTCTTTCTTAACTACATCTTGCATATTAGGATTTAGTCTTCGTTGGCGTTGCACATACGTTTTATGACCTTCTTCCATAAGGATTTTATGTGTGCAATACGAAGGACTTATTCCTTTAATATCATGAATCTTCCATGCAATGGCTGGTTCATGAGCTTTTAACACAGAAATGAGTTGTGATTTCTCATTTTCAGTAAGAGAAGACGATATTATTACAGGTAATTCAGATTAGCCATGTAAATAAGCGTATTCCAAATGGTTTGGAAGTGGCTTTAACTCTAATTTCGGAGGTTCTTCTATCGATGATTTATATCGATATCTGTCTTCTTCTTTTAGCATTTGAATTTCTTCTGTTGTTGGTTCATATCCATTAGCTATAAGTGTAGCTAACATTTCAGCTTCATCAATTGGTTCATTACCTTCTCCTAAAGAACATTCTCCTGTTCCTTGTAATTCTGGAAATTCTTCTAATAATTCTGCATGTGCATCTATAGTTTGAATATAATAACATGTATCATCTGCAGATTGTGGTTGTTGCATTGCTCTATCAACTGAAAAGGTAACACTCTCATCCTCTATACTTAGGGTCAGTTTCTTACCGAACACGTCTATCATTGCTTTAGCCGTGTTTAAGAATGGTCTTCCTAATATGAGAGGAACTTGAGAATCTTCTTCCATGTCCAAAACAACAAAATCTACTGGAAATACTAAAGTACCAACTTTAACTAGCATGTTCTCCATTATCCCTCTAGGATATTTTATTGATCGATCGGCTAGTTGTATGCTTATTCTTGTTGGTTTCAATTCTCCAAGGTCTAGTTTAGCGTATAGTGAATACGGCATTAAATTTATACTAGCACCTAAGTCTGCCAATGCTTCTATTGAACTAAGACTACCCAGAAAACATGGAATTGTGAAACTTCCTGGATCAGATAGTTTTTCTGGTATCTTATTCAACAGCACTGCTGAACAATTAGCATTCATAGTAACAGCCGAGAGTTCTTCCATTTTCTTTCTATTTGAGATTAGATCTTTCAAGAATTTAGCATATCTAGGCATTCCTGAAATCACATCAATGAAAGGAAGATTTACATTTATCTGTTTAAACATATCCAAAAATTTGGATTGCTCGGCTTCAAGTTTTTCTTTCTTCATTTTACTCGGGTAAGGAAGTGGTGGTTGGTATGGTTTAACATAAGGTTTATCCTTAACTGTGTTATCTTTATTATCCTTTTCAACTACCGGTTCTTTTTCCTTATCTTGATCAGGTTGTGGTTCTTGTGGAGTAGGAATAGTTTTATCAGAAGTTACAGGTATTTCAGGTGGTTTAAGTGTTGTACCACTTCTTGTGGTAATAGCTTTAGCTGTTTCATTCCGGGGGTTAGCATTTGTATCACTAGGTAGACTTCCCGGTTTTCTTTCACCTATTAACCTTGCTAGGTTACTTACTTCTTGTTCCAGATTTTGAATAGAAGCTTGTTGATTTCTAAATGCTTGAGCATTTTGTTCATTGGTTTGTTTCTGAGATGTGAAAAACTGCGTTTGAGTTTCAACTAGCTTCGTCATCATATCTTCTAAATTTGGTTTTTTATCATCGGTTTGTTGTGGTGGTTTGTTTTGAAAATTAGGTCTTTGCTGATTGTAAGTATTATTGGATACTTGTTGATTGCTAGGACCTTGTTGGTTGTTGTATGGAATATTTCGGTTATAATTCTGGTTTTGATTGTAAATTGGTCTTGGCGGTTGATAATTATTCTGATAATTATTTCCAGGCCTTTGGTTTATGTATGAAATATTCTCTCTTTGTTCCATTGTTAATTCAATACTGAGACAATCTTTTGTCAAATGTGGTCCTCCACACTGCTCACAACTAATTCGTATTGAGTGAATATCCTTAGTCATCTTTTCCATTCGTCTCTCCACAGCATCTATCTTTGCGGAAATGGAATCTAAGTCATGGCTAGAATCGGCTCTAGCTGCTTTAGATGATCTAATGATATCTTTTTCTTGGTGCCACTCATGTGAGTGGGAAGCAGTGTTATCAATAATTTTGTAAGCATCAGTTTCGGTTTTCTTCATAATAGAACCACCAGCTGCTATATCTATATCTTTCCTTGTAGTGATGTCGCATCCTTGGTAGAATATTTGTACTATTTGACAGGTGTCTAAACCATGTTGCGGACATCCTCTTAACAACTTTCCATATCTTGTCCACGCCTCATATAGAGTTTCATTTAGTTTCTGTGTGAACGTAACAATTTCTGCTTAAAGTCTTACGGCTTTAGATGCAGGAAAGAATTGTTTAAGAAATTTGTCAATTAAAACGTCCCATGTATCGATCGCCCCTTCAGGTAACGATTCCAACCAATCTTTGGCTTCTCCCTTTAAAGTCCAGGGAAATAACATGAGATATATCTGTTCATCCTCCACTTCTCGGATTTTAAATAGTGTGCAGATCCTATTAAAGGTACGTAGATGTTCATTTGGATCTTCCTTCGGCGCACCACTAAATTGGCATTGATTAGTCACCATGTGTAGAATTTGTCCTTTGATTTCATAATCTGGCGCATTAATGTCTGGATGAGTAATTGCGTGACCTTGGCCAGTGCGTTTAGCTCTCATTCGGTCTTCCATACTTAAGGGTTCCAGATTCTCCATAATTGAATTTGTTGAATCGGTATCACTAGAGGATTCAGATTTAATGGTTCGTTCCTCAACAATCTCTGTTTGAATGATTGGTGGTTCTGGAGGAAAGTTTAATGGTTCAGGATCTACGAACCGTTCCTGAATATTCTCCGGATTCTCAATTGTGAGGTCGGGTTCAAAAAATGGATTATCGGAAATTTGAACTGAAGTACTTGGTTGACTGGATGACGATTCTAAAGAAAAATCAACGGCGGTTATATTTGCTAAATGTCTTGATCTAGTTACAGGTGGTGAACGTACAAAAGGTGATGAACGTCTTGCTCGGTGCATTCACTGAATATCCTATTAGTTTTTAAAAAAGGAAAGAAAAATTATAATAAGTTATCCAATCAATAGACTTTTCTGATTTTGCCCACGTTTCGAATAGCCAAAAGATGCAGCAGAGGGGCAGGATTCGTTTGGTCTCAATATAATTGAGTACTGTTTGGCTCCAATAACCCGGTCCACGTACAAATCCAACTATTACTACGAACCAGAAAATTTTGATGTCTATCAATTTAACCACTCAAAATAAATTTTCGTAATTTTAAGAAATTTAGATAAGAAGTAGAAAAAATTCTAAGTCCTAAAAACTAGAATAGCGAGAAATAAGAGAGAAAAAGAGTTCGTCGAAAAAGGTTGAAAAAGAAAAAAAATGGTTGAAAAATAAAAGGTGACGGAAAAATAAAAGAAACTTATAAAAACTTAAAAATACTTGACTAACCTAACCTTATTACTACAACTAACTTAAAATTATAATCGCAAATTGAAATTACTAATTGGAATGATAATTGATACATAGTAAAAGGTGTCTAAAAATATTAAAGCTTACAGGAAAAACTAAATCCCAAATGGAAATAACTTAAAAAGAAACTAAAACTTAAAAAGGCGTCGCAAAATTCTAAAGCACCTAATACTTAATCTAAGGAATAAGCACTTAAGAGAGTTTACGGCAAAGCCTAAAAATCTAGGAGTAAAAATAACTATAGCAAAAACTAAGTTTAAAATTAAATATGAGCTAAAAATACAAAAGTTACGCTAAAACGATTAAAAAGGAACAAAATATAAAAGTTATAAAAAGTTATAAAAATATTAGATTTTATAAAAATATTATTTTTATATTTTTTTATATTATAGTATTAAGTAAATAAATAATAAAACTAAACAAAAGTAAAAATAACTAAATAAATTAAAAACTTAATTATAATAATAATAATAGTTTTAGGGTTTAGAATAATAATAATTAAATAAACTCCGTAATTAATGCGTTATTAGGGTTTATATGTGGCCTGACCTGGGTCATCATGCGAGTCGCATGATTTTAGGGAGGGGGTCATGCGAGTCGCATGACCTTCCTTGCAGGTTCAAATCGGGGGGGGGGGGGTCAATGACAGGTTCAATCGTAATTTTTATTTAATATTTATTTTCTTTTTCTATTTTATAATTAAATAAAATATATAAATAATAAAAACTTTTAAAATTTTAAAACTAAAAAGAAAATACTTTATAATTTTATAAATAAACTTAAAAATAGATTTTAAAATATTATATATTTTTTTTTCGATTTTTTATAGTTTTTAAAATTTTTTTTTTTTTACTTTTTAAATTTTTTAAACAAAAATATAAATTTTACAAAAACAAATTATAACTTAAAATTTAAAAATATGGCGTTTCGCTTCGGCGATCCCCAGCAGCGGCGCCAAAAATACTTGATGTTTGACGTGTTGACTTTATAGGTCCATTTCCAAAATCTAATAATAATCTATATATACTCGTAGCCATTGATTATGTATCTAAATGGGCGGAAGCACAAGCTCTCCCAACTAACGATGCACGAGTTGTAGTCAATTTTTTAAAACATCTTTTTGCAAGGTTTGGAACACCGAAAGCTTTAATAAGTGATCGGGGTACTCATTTCTGTAATAATCAACTTGAGAAAGTTCTTAAAAGATATGGAGTAACTCATAAAATCTCCACCGCATATCATCCACAAACAAGTGGACAAGTTGAAAATACCAACCGAGCTTTAAAACGTATTCTAGAGAAAACCGTATGGACACTCGCACTTTATATTTATGACTGATGGACTGTTATGGACAAAAACCATACGGACATATTAAATAATCCAGGACAAAGGACAATTAACCCATGGGCATAAAACTAAAATAAACACGTCAAACATCATGATTACGGAAGTTTAAATAAGCATAATTCTTTTATTTCATATTTAATTTCCTTTATTTTATATTTAATTGCACTTCTAATTATCGCACTTTTATTTATTGTTATTTAATCGCATTTTTAATTATCGTACTTTTTAATTATCGCAAGTTTATTTTATCGCACTTTTATTATTCGCAATTTCATTATCGTTATTTACTTTACGCTTTAATTTAAGTCTTGTATTTATTTTATATTTTACATTAGGTTTTAACTGCGACTAAAGTTTTAAAATCGACAAACCGGTCATTAAACGGTAAAAACCCCCCTTTTTAATAATAATATTACTTATATATATGTTTGTATTTTTATAAAAGTAAACTAATATAGCGTTGAGCTTTGTTTAAAGATTTCCCTGTGGAACGAACCGGACTTACTAAAAACTACACTACTGTACGATTAGGTACACTGCCTATAAGTGTTGTAGCAAGGTTTAAGTATATCCATTCTATAAATAAATAAATATCTTGTGTAAAATTGTATCGTATTTAATAGTGTTTTCTGCTAAAATTAATAACTATTTTATATACACCTCGCAAAACATCAAGTATTTTTAAACACTTAACATTTTAATTACATTTATGTAATGTTTGATATTTCTATTATTATTGTGTACTAATATTTTTCTTATAATTTGAAAGTGGGATGCCAAAGTTCCATTTCAAATTGCATGTATGATTATATTTGTATTGCATGTATTTTATGTTATGCACAAAACAGGATAAAACAACGCGTTTTCAAAGACTGGCATTAAGTTCAGCAAAAGCAAGTAATTTTGACGACAAAGATGCAAAATATATGTGAAATAACAACAAGACGGAATGAACAAATGACGTGCACCATTTATCATTCAACAATCAAACGACAATATGTTTGAAACTTTGGTAAAATTTAATCATTTTTCTACGCTAATAACCCTCAATAATTTAAATTGTTTCTGATTTCTTGCAAATGAGGGCATTGCAAGATCTTAAGTGTGGGAAGGGGTTAAATTCTTTCAGATTTTGATTTAAACACTTGGTTACCATTAAAAATGCTAGTAACGCAGTAGTTGTGTTAGAATCTAGTGCTCTCCGATAACAAGGAACAGCCCTAGTCTTATATACTAACTACCCAATTCTAGTAAAATTTTTCAAAATTTTCAATTAAATGAATTCAAATCATGTTTATACATATTTATGAACGATAAAACTAGGTTTTAACACCGAAATTATTGTTACCTCGGAAAGGACATAAATTGAGAAACAAACTAAAATGTTAAAATTCATTTAAAATGGAATAGAGGACGATAAAAAGGAAAATAAAAGCCAAGTGTGGGAAAATTTACCAAGTTATTTTAAACATATGTCACATATATCTGTAACAAATAACTGAAAATACTTTTGCTTTGGACTAAACTAAACTGTTTTACCCGATAAAAGAAAAGAAGAGATGGATCTACATGATGAATCAATTCCATCATTAAAAGGAAGTAAAGTCTTCCGAACAAGACACGCGCTTCTTGATTTAGGTCATGAAGTTGTCGTCCAGACCAGCTGTAGGTTGACGAAAAATCTAGAAAAGTCATCACTAAAATCAGCAGGAAATCCACGGACCTTAGCATCAAACAGGGTCGCCAAGTGGTCAGATTTATCCTAACCATGAGAAGGATTTATCTCGTACAATGGGGAGGCACCGTGCAAATTAGCTGGATAAGACTAATGAATCAGATCCCCAGAAAGGATAATCTCCTTAAAGATTAAAAATCAGCTTTTAAGCCTGATATTACTCAATCCTTGAGATTGACCTTAAAGATTGAGAATTCAAACTCATGGAATTCAATGATATCTAAACTCGAGCTTGAACGAGAAAATATTTTGATCAAAACTACAAACCGATTTGTTTTCTGAAAATCCATTTTCAATGCGTTCATTACCATTGAACGTAAAATCCTAGGAATTCACCTGGAATTCATTAGGTCACCTGAACCAAATCGGGTGTCAACCGTAAGAACGGTGGTTGCATAGCATGGTCGGAGACAGGACCTTGTGCCAGACCGAAAAATTATAGGATGATCTTTACTATTGCTCCTACCAAGGATAGTTCTAGCATCCGACACGTTAAAAGACCATAATCATCTGCATGTCACGGGACATTGCCTTAACAGTTTCTTGTTCATCGCTTTCCTTTACAACCGGACGGTAGTTTACCGAAAGGTAATATACGGAACAAGTAAACTGGATGTGTGCTATTCGATACAGGGATAGCAGTGGATTACACAAACCTAAAAGTTTTAGCCAAAATATTGATCCACAAATATATTTTGCAACACCAAAGAATGGATCAAATCAGAAAACTTGTCTAGGATAAAATCTAGCTTGAATTTTCAAAAGATCAAATGTTTTCATAAAGATCCAATTTCCTTAAGGATCTACATTTTTATAAGTCATGTGGGACTGTAAACTGCCTTTCAAATGTGCACTTTGCTTTGGAAACCGAAAGTAAATCGGCTATTTGATTGCCAGTGTCGTTGACCTAAACCCGAGGCAACTATAAAAGACACACTCACCTTAACCACATCGTTACTATCATTGTTTATACCGCTATATCAAAATCACTGATGTATAAAGTGTGAAGAATAAAGAAGTGATTTGTATGTTTTTATTTCAAGACTGTATTGCTTGAGGACAAGCAACGCTCAAGTGTGGGGATATTGATAAGGCTAAAAAGGAACATATATTTTATAGCATTATTCCCCAAGAAAGACAAGATTTTAGTTGGTATTGTTCGATTTACAAGCAATATTCGTTTAAATATTAAAAAGTGAAGACAAAAGGCAGATTCGACAAATTGAAGACAAAAAGGTCCAAAGAGCTAAAAAGTACAAGATACAACTAAAAAGGTTCAAAATATTGATGAGGAACGTCTCAAAATGACAAGAGTACAAGTTACAAGACGCAAAGTACACGATATAAAATTGTACGAAAGGACGTTCGAAAATCCGGAACCGGGATCTGAGCCAAGAAGAAACGCCCGACGCAACGGACCAAAAATATCTAGTCTACTATGCACAAGAATATAATATAATATATATATAATTATATATAATTATATATTATATTATATATTATTATTATATTACGTCGGCAAGAAGAAAACAAACCAATTTGGCTGGATCCAGGGTGGCCATGCGACTCGCATGGCCAGAGGCACAAAATCCATGCGAGTCGCATGGAGTGAAAATGCTGGTCAGGTCCTATATAAAGCCAGTTTTCTGCCGAGTTTAAAAAAAAAACAGAAAATATATTCTATTTTCTCTCTTCTCTCAATATATACGATATATATATATATATATAATTTATATTTTAATTTTAATTTTAATTATAATTCTAATAATAAGGGTATGTTAGCGAATGTTGTAAGGGTGTAAGTCGAAATTCTGTCCGTGTAACGCTACGCTATTTTTAATCATTGTAAGTTATGTTCAACCTTTTTACATTAATGTCTCGTAGCTAAGTTATTATTATGCTTATTTAAAACGAAGTAATCATGATGTTGGGCTAATTACTAAAATTGGGTAATTGGGCTTTGTACCATAATTGGGGTTTGGACAAAAGAACGACACTTGTGGAAATTAGACTATGGGCTAGTAATGGGCTTTATATTTGTTTAACTAAATGAAAGTTTGTTAATGTTAATATAAAGATTTACAATTGGGCGTCCCTATAAATTACCATATACACTCGATCGGACACGATGGGCGGGGTATTTATATGTACGAATAATCGTTCATTTAACCGGACACGGGAATGGATTAATAGCCACTAGAATAATTAAAACAGGGGTGAAATTACATTCAAGAGTAATTGGTGTAATTGTTAACAAAGTAGTAAAACCTTGGTTTACACGCAGTCGATAACCTGGTGTATTCATTAAACAAAGTATTAAAACCTTGTTACAATTCGAATCCCCAATTAATTGGAATATTTAACTTCGGGTATAATAATAATTTGACAAGGACACTTGCAATTTATATTTATGACTGATGGACTGTTATGGACAAAAACCAGACGGACATATTAAATAATCCAGGACAAAGGACAATTAACCCATGGGCATAAAACTAAAAGCAACACGTCAAACATCATGATTACGGAAGTTTAAATAAGCATAATTCTTTTATTTCATATTTAATTTCCTTTATTTTATATTTAATTGCACTTCTAATTATCGCACTTTTATTTATTGTTGTTTAATCGCACTTTTAATTATCGTACTTTTTAATTATCGCAATTTTATTTTATCGCACTTTTATTATTCGCAATTTCATTATCGTTATTTACTTTACGCTTTAATTTAAGTCTTGTATTTATTTTATATTTTACATTAGGTTTTAACTGCGACTAAAGTCTTAAAATCGACAAACCGGTCATTAAACGGTAAAAACCCCCCTTTTATAATAATAATATTACTTATATATATATTTGTATTTTTAATAAAAGTAAACTAATATAGCGTTGAGCTTTGTTTAAAGATTTCCCTGTGGAACGAACCGGACTTACTAAAAACTACACTACTGTACGATTAGGTACACTGCCTATAAGTGTTGTAGCAAGGTTTAAGTATATCCATTCTATAAATAAATAAATATCTTGTGTAAAATTGTATCGTATTTAATAGTATTTTCCTAGTAAAATATAAACTATTTTATATACACCTCGCAGAACATCAAGTATTTTTGGCGCCGCTGCCGGGGATATACTTAAAAGCCGGAAGCGCAACGCTAATATAAAAAAAAAAAAAAAGATTTTTAGTTACTTTTATTAAAAGTCGTTTTTGTAAAAATACGTTTTAAAAATTCGAAAATATAAAAAGGAAAACAAAAAAATATAAGTATTTTTAAGATTTTGTTAAATATTTAAGTTTTATAAGTTTCTTTATTTTTATTTTAGTTTATAAAAATATAAGTTTTATTTTAAAATCTTTTCTTTATTTAAAAACAGAAAATATAAAAAAAAAATATAAAAACGCGTAAAAAATTCAAACCTGTCAACTGAATTTCTGAACCCCGCGACTCGCGGGGTTTAAAGCTTTAATTGCCGTGACTCGCGGAGCCTTTCTGACAGGCGACAGGAAGCCCTAAACCTGCATTAATTACGGGTTTTAATTAATTATTATTATTATTTAAACCTAATAATTATTATTATTATTATTATTAGTTTTATTTTTACTTTTACTTTTTATTTAATTTATGTATTTAGTATTAATTAGTTTTATTAAATTGTAAAATTAGTAGTTTTATTAAATAAATAATATAAAAATAATATTTTTATAAAAATTGTACTTTTTACAACTTTTTGTATATTTTTATATTTTGTCCCTTTTTAATCGTTGTAGCGTAATATTTGTATTTTTAGCTCATATTTAATTTTAAACTTAGTTTTTGCCATAGTCATTTTTACTCCTATATTTTTAGGCTTTGCCGTAGAATTCCTTAAGTGCTTTTTCTTTAGACTAAGATTTAGGTACTTTAGAATTTTGCGACGCCTTTTTAAGTTTTAGTTTCTTTTTAAGTTATTTCCATTTGGGATTTAGTTTTTCCTTGTAAGCTTTAATATTTTTAGACCTTTTACTATGTATCAATTATCATTCCAATTAGTAATATCAATTTGCGATTATAATTTTAAGTTAGTTGTAGTAATAAGGTTAGGTTAGTTAAGTATTTTTAAGTTTTTATAAGTTTCTTTTATTTTTCCGTCACCTTTTATTTTTCAACCATTTTTTCTTTTTCGACCTTTTGCGACGAACTCTTTTTCTCTCTTATTTCTCGCTATTCTAGTTTTTAGGACTTAGAATTTTTTCTACTTCTTATCTAAATTTCTTAAAATTACGAAAATTTATTTTAAGTGGTTAAATTAATAGACATCAAAATTTTCTGGTTCGTAGTAATAGTTGGATTTGTACGTGGACCGGGTTATTGGAGCCAAACAGTCCTCAATTATATTGAGACCAAACGAATCCTGCCCCTCTGCTGCATCTTTTGGCTATTCGAAACGTGGGCAAAATCAGAAAAGTCTATTGATTGGATAACTTATTATAATTTTTCTTTCCTTTTTAAAAAAAAAACTAATAGGATATTCAGTGAATGCACCGAGCAAGACGTTCACCACCTTTTGTACGTTCACCACCTGTAACTCGATCAAGACATCGTTTAACAAATATAACCGCCGTTGATTTTTCTTTAGAATCGTCATCCAGTCAACCAAGTACTTCAGTTCAAATTTCCGATAATCCATTTTTTGAACCCGACCTCACAATTGAGAATCCAGAGAATATTCAGGAACGGTTCGTAGATCCTGAACCATTAAACTTTCCTCCGGAGCCACCAATCATTCAAACAGAGATTGTCGAGGAACGAACCATTAAATCAGAATCATCTAGTGATACCGATTCAACAAATTCAATTATGGAGAATCTGGAACCTTTAAGTATGGAAGACCGAATGAGAGCTAAACGCACTGGCCAAGGTCACGCAATTACTCATCCAGACATTAATGCGCCAGATTATGAAATCAAAGGACAAATTCTACACATGGTGACTAATCAATGCCAATTTAGTGGTGCGCCGAAGGAAGATCCAAATGAACATCTACGTACCTTTAATAGGATCTGCACACTATATATCTCATGTTATTTCCCTGGACTTTAAAGGGAGAAGCCAAAGATTGGTTGGAATCGTTACCTGAAGGGGCGATCGATACATGGGATGTTTTAATTGACAAATTTCTTAAACAATTCTTTCCTGCATCTAAAGCCGTAAGACTTCAAGCAGAAATTGTTACGTTCACACAAAAGCCAAATGAAACTCTATATGAGGCGTGGACAAGATATGGAAAGTTGTTAAGAGGATGTCCGCAACATGGTTTAGACACCTGTCAAATAGTACAAATATTCTACCAAGGATGCGACATCACTACAAGGAAAGATATAGATATAGCAGCTGGTGGTTCTATTATGAAGAAAACCGAAACTGATGCTTACAAAATTATTGATAACACTGCTTCCCACTCACATGAGTGGCACCAAGAAAAAGATATCATTAGATCATCTAAAGCAGCTAGAGCCGATTCTAGCCATGACTTAGATTCCATTTCCGCAAAGATAGATGCTGTGGAGAGACGAATGGAAAAGATGACTAAAGATATTCACTCAATACGAATTAGTTGTGAGCAGTGTGGAGGACCACATTTGACAAAAGATTGTCTCAGTATTGAATTAACAATGGAACAAAGAGAGAATATTTCATACATAAACCAAAGGCCTGGAAATAATTATCAGAATAATTATCAACCGCCAAGACCGATTTACAATCAAAACCAGAATTATAACCGAAATATTCCATACAACAACCAACAAGGTCCTAGCAATCAACAAGTATCCAATAATACTTATAATCAGCAAAGACCAAATTTTCAAAACAAACCACCACAACAAACCGATGATAAAAAGCCGAATTTAGAAGATATGATGACGAAGCTAGTTGAAACTCAAACGCAGTTTTTCACATCTCAGAAACAAACCAATGAACAAAATGCTCAAGCATTTAGAAATCAACAAGCTTCTATTCAAAATCTGGAACAAGAAGTAAGTAACCTAGCAAGGTTAATAGGTGAAAGAAAACCGGGAAGTCTACCTAGTGATACAAATGCTAACCCACGAAATGAAACAGCTAAAGCTATTACCACAAGAAGTGGTACAACACTTAAACCACCTGAAATACCTGTAACTTCTGATGAAACTATTCCTACTCCACAAGAACCACAACCTGATCAAGATAAGGAAAAAGAACCGGTAGTTGAAAAGATTAATGAAAATAACACAGTTAAGGATAAACCTTATGTTAAACCATACCAACCACCACTTCCTTATCCGAGTAAAATGAAGAAAGAGAAACTTGAAGCCGAGCAATCCAAATTTTTGGATATGTTTAAACAGATAAATGTAAATCTTCCTTTCATTGATGTGATTTCAGGAATGCCTAGATATGCTAAATTCTTGAAAGATCTAATCACAAATAGAAAGAAAATGGAAGAACTCTCGGCTGTCACTATGAATGCAAATTGTTCAGCAGTGCTGTTGAATAAGATACCAGAAAAATTATCTGATCCAGGAAGTTTCACAATTCCATGTTTTCTGGGTAGTCTTAGTTCAATAGAAGCATTGGCAGACTTAGGTGCTAGTATAAATCTAATGCCGTATTCACTATACGCTAAACTAGACCTTGGAGAATTGAAACCAACAAGAATAAGTATACAACTAGCCGACCGATCAGTAAAATATCCTAGAGGGATAATGGAGAACATGCTAGTTAAAGTTGGTACTTTAGTATTTCCAGTAGATTTTGTTGTTTTGGACATGGAAGAAGATTCTCAAGTTCCTCTCATATTAGGAAGACCATTCTTAAACACGGCTAAAGCAATGATAGACGTGTTCGGTAAGAAACTGACCCTAAGTATAGAGGATGAGAGTGTTACCTTTTCAGTTGATAGAGCAATGCAACAACCACAATCTGCAGATGATACATGTTATTATATTCAAACTATAGATGCACATGCAGAATTATTAGAAGAATTTCCAGAATTACAAGGGACAGGAGAATGTTCTTTAAGAGAAGGTAATGAACCAATTGATGAAGCTGAAATGTTAGCTACACTTATAGCTAATGGATATGAACCAACAACAGAAGAAATTCAAATGCTAAAAGAAGAAGACAGATATCGATATAAATCATCGATAGAAGAACCTCCGAAATTAGAGTTAAAGCCACTTCCAAACCATTTGGAATACGCTTATTTACATGGTGAATCTGAATTACCTGTAATAATATCGTCTTCTCTTACTGAAAATGAGAAATCACAACTCATTTCTGTGTTGAAAGCTCATAAACCAGCCATTGCATGGAAGATTCATGATATTAAAGGAATAAGTCCTTCGTATTGCACACATAAAATCCTTATGGAAGAAGGTCATAAAACGTATGTGCAACGCCAACGAAGACTAAATCCTAATATGCAAGATGTAATTAAGAAAGAGATTATTAAACTGCTAGATGCAGGTTTAATTTATCCAATCTCTGATAGTCCATGGGTAAGCCCAGTTCAATGCGTACCTAAGAAGGGTGGCATGACTGTCATTACAAATGAAAAAAATGAGCTTATTCCTACTAGGACTGTAACAGGATGGCGTGTATGTATTGATTATAGAAAATTAAATGACGCCACCAGAAAAGATCACTTTCCCTTACCTTTCATAGATCAAATGTTGGAAAGATTAGCCGGAAATAGTTACTATTGTTTTCTAGATGGATTTTCCGGATATTTTCAAATTCCAATAGCACCCGAGGACCAAGAGAAAACCACATTCACGTGCCCTTATGGTACTTTTGCTTACAAAAGAATGCCATTTGGACTTTGTAACGCCCCTGCAACCTTTCAAAGGTGTATGATGGCGATTTTTCATGACATGATAGAAGAATGCATGGAAGTATTCATGGATGACTTTTCAGTCTTCGGTGATACATTTAAATCATGTCTAGTTAATCTGGAACAAATGCTAATTAGATGCGAAAAATCAAATCTAGTACTTAATTGGGAGAAATGCCATTTCATGGTTAAAGAAGGCATCGTTCTTGGACATAAAATTTCAAAAGAAGGAATTGAAGTGGATAGAGCTAAAGTAGATGTAATTGCTAAACTTCCACATCCCACCAATGTTAGAGGAGTTAGGAGTTTTCTAGGGCATGCCGGTTTTTACCGACGTTTCATAAAAGATTTTTCTAAAATTGCCACTCCTATGAATAAACTCCTAGAAAAGGATGCGCCATTCATCTTTTCAGATGAGTGTATCAAATCTTTTAATATTCTTAAAGAAAAACTCACTAATGCACCAATCATGATAACACCAAATTGGAATCTACCATTTGAACTAATGTGCGATGCAAGTGATTTTGCAATGGGAGCCGTTTTAGGACAAAGGATTGAAAAACGATTTCAACCTATATATTATGCTAGCAAGACGTTACAAGGAGCACAAACGAACTATACAACTACTGAAAAAGAACTCCTTGCTATTGTCTTTGCTTTTGACAAATTTCGGTCATATCTCGTTCTAGCAAAAACGGTGGTCTATACCGACCATTCTGCTCTTAGATACCTATTTTCAAAACAAGATGCTAAACCAAGATTAATCCGTTGGATCTTACTCTTACAAGAGTTTGATATTGAAATCCGAGATAAAAGAGGAGCAGAAAATCTCGCCGCTGATCATCTTTCTCGTCTTGAAAATCCCGAATTAGAAGTTCTAAATGAATCGGCCATACAAGACAACTTTCCTGATGAATATCTATTGAAGATAGATTATAAAGAAATCCCATGGTTTGCCGACTATGCAAACTACTTAGTTTGTGGATTCCTTGAAAAAGGATTATCGTACCAAAGACGAAAGAAATTCTTCAGTGATATAAAACACTATTTCTGGGAAGATCCACATCTGTTTAAAAGTTGTCCCGATGGAATAATACGCCGATGTGTATTTGGAGATGAAGCTAGTAAAATTTTAAACCATTGTCACACAGGACCAACAGGAGGGCATTATGGGCCTCAACTAACAGCAAGAAAAGTTTATGAAGCTGGATTCTATTGGCCTACAATTTACAAAGACGCACACCTTCTTTGCAAATCCTGTGATGCATGTCAAAGGGCCGGAAAAATAAGTCAACGTGATGAAATGCCACAAAATGTCATCCAAGTATGTGAAGTATTTGACATTTGGGGTATTGACTTTATGGGTCCATTTCCAAAATCTCATAATAATCTATATATACTCGTAGCCATTGATTATGTATCTAAATGGGCGGAAGCACAAGCTCTCCCAACTAACGATGCACGAGTTGTAGTCAACTTTTTAAAACGTCTTTTTGCAAGGTTTGGAACACCGAAAGCTTTAATAAGTGATCGGGGTACTCATTTCTGTAATAATCAACTTGAGAAAGTTCTTAAAAGATATGGAGTAACTCATAAAATCTCCACCGCATATCATCCACAAACAAGTGGACAAGTTGAAAATACCAACCGAGCTTTAAAACGTATTCTAGAGAAAACATTAGGATCAAATCCAAAGGAATGGTCCATTAAATTGGAGGATGCACTCTGGGCTTTTAGAACAGCCTACAAAACTCCAATTGGAACCACACCTTTTAGACTTGTTTATGGAAAAGCATGTCATCTTCCAGTAGAAATTGAACACAAAGCATTTTGGGCTTTGAAGACATGTAATCTTGATTTACATGAAGCCGGACGTCTACGATTAAGTCAACTAAACGAATTAGAAGAATTATGACATGAAGCATACGAAAATTCATTAATCTATAAAGAAAGAACGAAGAAATGGCATGATAAAAGAATCAGAAGTTCAAAAGAATTTAAAGAAGGAGACAGAGTTCTTCTTTTCAATTCACGATTCAAGCTATTTCCTGGAAAATTGAAATCAAGATGGTCTGGACCATTCATAGTCAAAAGAGTTTTCCCATACGGAACGATAGAATTGATAAATTCAAATGGGATTGAATTTAAAGTTAATGGTCACAGAGTTAAACATTACATACATGGTCCGATGGAAGTCGACAACGAAGTTAATCACAATTTCGACACCACAGCTAACTAAGTGTGGGGAGAATCAAGTCTTTAAAGGATAATATGTATTTCTGCTAGAGTTAGATTGTCTGTTTTCGTGTAGTTCTCGAAAATGGAACACGAATGGTCTTTCCCTAGCAGACCCTAAAGAACTAGTCTTCTCCCCCCATTCTGAATTTTTATTTTTTTTTTAGGTTTTTACGAAATGAAGACTGCCTGTGAACTAAACCATGGTCTAATGCTACACGCTTTGATCACTAAACGTAATAATGACATACTACCGAGTGAATTAGTATCAGTAATCAGAGAAATAATGGACTGAGTTAGAAAAGAATCCAGATGCGAAGATAATAAGTTACAATTTGGTAAAGGAAAATCAAAATCCGCAGCGAAAAGAAGAGCACGACACTTAGAACGATGTCACAAATGCGGAAAATGGTCACATGGAGGTAAATGTTCAAATAATCAAACCTATTCAAATACCGAATTTGTTACTTTATGCAGAGACGGACCGTTCATATGTTTAGAAGAAAAGACACTGAATGCTCGAGGTTACGCCTATGTAGCCATGGAAAACCAATTAAACCGACTATCTTATGAATGGAATAGATCATATAACTAAGAAATCTATTTCACAGGTATGTCTGTACAGTTTTTTATTTTTATTTTTATTTTTAACCTTTTGATAATAAACGCTAATTTGTTCGCTAAAAAGTATTAAATTGGTATTAAATAAAATTAGGTTTGGCGACCGAAATTATTGATATCATTCAAAAATTTATTACATCACTGCGAAATTTAACGTTTATTCTTAAGGTATTGATGATGTAGCGTGAGGGTACGAAATAGTATTATTTTTAATACAAAATACTACAAAATATGACACAAGTTTTATTAATTTACGGATGGGATATACCTAAACCTTGCTACAACACTATAGGCAGTGTACCTAATCGTAGAGTAGTGTAGTTTTTAGTAAGTCCGGTTCGTTCCACAGGGAGCTGGTGAAGTTAACGCTATATTATTAAGTTTATTTGTAAAAATATATATATAAATAAGTAGTAGTATTATTATAAAATGGGTGTTTTACCGTTTAATGACCGGTTTGTCGATTTTAAGCGTAAAAATAAATGACAAAAATTAAAGTGCGTAAAATAAATTGCGATAAATAAAATGACAGAAAATAAAATTGCGAGTAATAAAATGACAGTAAATAAAGATACGATGAGAAATATAATAAAAGAATTATGCTTATTTAAACTTCCGTAATCATGATGTTTGACGTGTTGATTTTAATTTATTACCATGGGTTAATTGTCCTTTGTCCTGGTTTATTTGATACGTCTATCTGGTTTTTGTCCATAATAGTCCATCGGTCATAAATATAAAGTGCGAGTATCCTCGTCAAATTACCCTTATACCCGAAGTCAAATATTCCAACTGATTAAGGATTTAAACTGTGACGCAGTTATCACTTCTGTCAACAATTACACCAGTTATCACTGTATGTAATCCACCCCTGTTTTAATTAGTTTATGAATATTAATTCATCCACTTGATCAGAATGAATAATCAATTACCCAACCCAATTGATTAATTAAATGATTATAACAGATTCCATATGAACATCACTAAATAGGACAACCATAATCATTATTAATTATTAGGTTAATTAATTTGAAGATAGGTTCGACAGACTCCAATGAGTTGTCACTCAATTAGACAATACCCCCCATCTATTAATAGTCAATAATCCAATTTCCACAAGTGTCGGTCTTTTGCCCAAACCTTAATTATGGTCCAAAGTTCAATAACCCAATTTTAGTAATTAGCCCAACATCATGAGTACTTCATTTTAAATAAGCATAATAACGACTTAGCTACGAGGCATTAATGTAAAAAGGTTGAACATAACTTACAATGATTAAAAATAGCGTAGCGTTACACGGACAGAATTTCGACTTACACACTCAAACGATCTCTATCATAAATCTTATTATTATCATAATTTAAAATTAAAATTAAGATTATTGTTATATCTTATTAAGTTAACATTATGATAGAGATATAGAATATAGATATTGATAATTGATAGATAGAAAAATAAGAAAAAGATAGAAGAAAAAAAAGATCGAAAGAAAAATCTTCCTCCTTTTCATCGTAATACATCGGTTCTTCTTATAGGCAAATTAGAATTGAAATTTTCATTTACGACCCCTGAACTATGCTCAATTAACAACTTTTTATTATTTAATATTATTCTTATTATGAATTATTTAAATATTATATTTTATTCTTGTGCATAGTTGACTCGTAATTTTTACACCGTTGCGTCGAGCGCTGAAAGTTGGTTCATGCCTCGGTTCCGGATTTTCGAACGTCCTTTCGTACAATTTTATATCTTGTACTTTGCGTTTTGTAACTTGTACTCTTGTCATTTTTAGACGTTCTTCATCAATAAATTGAACCTTTTGAATTGTATCTTGTACATTTGAGCTTTTTGGACGTTTTGGTCTTTCAAATCTTCGTTTTTGTCTTTAAATCTTCATTTTCGAGCGATTTGCGTCTTTCGTCTTCGCACTTATTTATTTAACTATTACAACTAAAAATAAGGAAATTACATTTAAAAACTTTACATATTGGAACGATATTGCTACTAAATATATGTTCATTTGGAGCACTATCAAATATCCCCACACTTGAGCGTTGCTTGTCCTCAAGCAATACAGAACTTGAAATAAAAACATACATGAATCACTTTTTTATTCATCACACTTTGTACATCAGTGATTTTGATATAGCGGTATAAACAATGACAGTAATGATGGTTAAAGGTGGGTGTGTCATCCACAGTTGCCTCGGGTTTAGGTCAACGACACTTGCAATCAAATAGCCGATTTACTTTCGGTTTCCAAAGCAAAGTGCACATTTGAAAGGTGGTTTACAGTCCCACATGACTATTAAAATGTAGATCCTTAAGGAAATTGGATCTTTATGAAAACATTTGATCTTTTTGAAAATTTAATCTAGCTTTTACCCTAGATAAGTTTTCCGGAATAACCCTTCACCGGTGTTTGCAAAATATTTTTGTGGGTTGTGTGGGTTTCAGATTTGAAAATTTTAGCTCAACACTTGTGGTTTTGTGTTACCCACTTGCTAACCTTGTATTAGGAAAGCAACACGTCCAGTTTACTTGTCCCGTATATTACCTTTCGGCAAACTACCGTCCGGTTGTAAAGGAAAGCGATGAACAAGAAACTGTTAAGGCAATGTCCCGTGACATGCAGATGATTATGGTCTTATTAACGTGTCGGATGCTAGAACTATCCTTGGTAGGAGCGATAGTAAAGATCATCCTATAATTTTTCGGTCTGGCACAAGGTCCTGTCTCCGACCATGCTATGCAACCACCGTTCTTACGGTTGATACCCGATTTGGTTCAGGTGACCTAATGAATTCCAGGTGAATTTCTTAGGATTTTACGTTCAATGGTAATGAACGCATTGAAAATGGGTTTTCAGAAAACAAATCGGTTTGTATTTTTGATCAAAATATTTTCTCGTTCAAGCTCGAGTTTAGATATCATTGAATTCCATGAGTTTGTAATTCTCAATCTTTAAAGTCAATCTCAAGGATTGAGTAATATCAGGCTTAAAAGCTGATTTTTGATCTTTTAAGGAGATTATCCTTTCTGGGGATCTGATTCATTAGTCTTATCCAGCTAATTTGCACGGTGCCTCCCCATTGTACGAGATAAATCCTTCTCATGGTTAGGATAAATCTGACCACATGGCGACCCTGTTTGATGCTGAGGTCCGTGGATTTCCTGCTGATTTTAGTGATGACTTTTCTAGTTTTTTCGTCAACCTACAGCTGGTCTGGACGACAACTTCATGACCTAAATCAAGAAGCGCGTGTCTTTTTCGGAAGACTTTACTTCCTTTTAATGATGGAATTGATTCATCGTGTAGATCCATCTTTCTTTCAAATGTATTACAGTAAACCGGGTAAAACTGATTAGTATCGTCCAAAGCAAAAGTACCTGCAATAATCTTGTACAAAAATATGTGATATATGTTTTAAATTGAATAACTTGGTACATTCTTCCCACACTTAGTTTCTTTCTTTGCCTTTTTATTTTCTTTTATTTCATTTTAAATGAATTCAAGCGTTTTAGGGTGTTTCTCAATTTATGTCCTTTTCGAGGTAACGATAATTTCGGTATTATCACCTAGTTTTCACCGTTCATAAATATGTATAAACATGATTTTAAATTCATTTAGTTGAAAATTTTTCAAATTTTCACAAAATTTGGCAAATAAACTAAGTGCAAACCCGAGAGAATTTATAACCCTTCCCCACACTTGAGATCATGCAATGCCCTCATTTGCATGAAATTAGACTATAATTATAAATTCATGAGGGTGATTAGTGTAGAAAAGTGATTAAAAATACCCAGTTTGTAAGCATATTATTTTACATCACATTTGATATTTTGCTTCTTGTCGTCAAAATCAGTAGCTATTGCTGAACTTAATGTTAGTCTTTGAAAGTGCGTTGTTCTACCCTGTTTTGTACATAATATAAAATACAAACATATATATACATATTTTTGAAGTTGGGTATATTACCCCACGTTCAAAAATTTATAAAGTCTAATATCTTTTTGGCATACTTTAGATCAATAAAATTAAAAATAATGATAACAAAATTTGCCGTCCCACCCTCGGGTAAAGCAATTTCGGCTTAATGACCTAGTCTTCAACTCACGACGAATTTTAGAAATCATTTTTTCAACTTAATGAATTAAAGTAAATTTTGTTTTTAAATATCACACAAAACTTAAAAGCATATTAATTTCATATAAAACCTAAAAAAAACAAAAATTCAGAATGGGGGGAGAAAACTAGTTCTTTAGTGTCTGCTAGCGGAAAAGACCAATCGGATTCCATTCTCGGAACTACACGAGAACAGAACAACTAACTCTAGATAACATTTTCTTAGAACATTTGAATCTCCCCACACTTAGGTAGCTGTGGTGTCGAAATTGTGATTAACTTCATCGTCAATTTCTTTTGGTCCATAATCAACTTGCCTATCTGTGACTTTTTCTTTAAGCCAGTGCCCGGCTTCTTCCGTAATATCCCAAAATTCAACTAGTTTCGCCTTTTCTTTAGGCGACAGATTGGATACTAACCGGTTACATAACTTAAAGTTCCCCTTACTTCTAGCATCGATAGCCCGTTTAAAAAGTTTCTTCATTGAACTGTTAATAACGGGGTCATTTAATTTCGTATCAACAACGGGGTTCTTTATTATCAAGTCATCATTAGGTTTTACTTCATTTTCCCCACACTTAGGCGTTTTATTATTGCTAAGCACTACCGTTGGAGTTGGTAAAACAACATGGTTATTACCAATCGTTTTTACTGGTTCAACGGTTTTAGTTGGTGGAGATTTAGACTTTCGAATCATAAAGGTGATTGATTTGTTACCACTTTTAAGTGTCATTCTTCCATTTCCTACATCAAATAACGCCCCGGTGGACGCAAAGAATGGTCGACCTAAAATTAGAGGAACGTTTGGGTCCTCTTCTATGTCAATGACAATAAATTCGACTAGAAAAGTTAAATTGCCTACTTGAACGGGTAGGTTGTCAGCAATTCCAACTGGGTGCTTAATGGTTTGATCAAAGAGTCGAACACTCATATCCGTTGGACTTAACTTACCTACACCTAATCTCTTATATAAGGAAAGAGGCATAACACTTACACTTGCACCTAAATCTGCTAGTGCATCATACATGACACAATCACTAAGTAGACAAGGAACAATAAATTCACCCGGATCACCTACCCTAGGTGGAGGTTTTGGTGGAACTGTCTTCACCGGGTTTATATTTACGGCTTTTGTTTCTTGCACTTTCTTATTCTTTTTCTTCTTCTTCTTTCCAGAGGTATCACAATCTTTATTACCTATCACTTGCTCATACTCAACTCCTTTTCTTGGAAACGGGATGGGTGGTTTGTATGGTGCCACCACTGGCTTTACATACTCGGGTGGTGGTGGTGTAACTTCTTCATTGTTACTCTCATCTAAAACCTTCCCATCTTCTGGTGCTGGTTTTTCAGAATTCGTTGAAACCATATTAACATTCTCATTCCGAGGATTTACTTCAGTATTACTCGGTAGCTTTCCTTGTTCCCTCTCACTCATCATGCTAGCAAGAGTACCTACGTGTTTTTCTAGATTCAAAATGGAAGCTTGTTGAGTTCTTAATGACTGATCAAACCTCTCATTCGTTTGGGTTTGAGATGTAATAAATTGTGTTTGAGATTCAACTAGCTTTGCTATCATTTCTTCTAGATTTGACTTTTTCTCTTCGAGTTGTTGTGGTGGTTTATACAAGCTAGGTCTTTGTTGATTGAAAGTGTTGTTTTGAGTTGGTTGGTTATTCGGACCTTGTTGGTTGTACAAGTTATTTTCGGGTCCTTTTGGATTGTAAAGAATGTATTGATTTCGATTGAAGTTCGGCCTTGGCGATTGATAATTATTTTGATAATCATTTCCCGGCCTTTGGTTCATATAGGAAACATTCTCTCGTTGTTCCATCGTTGGTTCAATGTGACAATCTTTCAATAAGTGTGGTCCACCGCATTGCTCACAACTGATTCGTATTGCGTGAATATCTTTATTCATCTTTTCCATTCGTCTTTCGAAAGCATCTATTTTTGCGGAAACGGAATCAAAGTCATGGCTAGAATCGGCTCTAGCCACTTTAGATGACCGAAAGATATCTTTTTCTTGATGCCACTCATGCGAGTGGGAGGCTGTGTTATCAATAATTTTGTAAGCTTCAGTTGCGGTTTTCTTCATAATGGAACCACCAGCTGTTATGTCGATGTCTTTTCGTGTGGCGATGTCTACGCCTTTATAGAAGATTTGTACTATTTGAAAAGTATCTAATCCGTGTTGAGGACATCCTCTCAACATCCTTCCGAATCTTGTCCACGCTTCATATAGAGTTTCATTTGGCTTTTGCGCGAACGTAACAATTTCTCCTTGAAGTCTCACGGCTTTGGATGCCGGAAAGAATCGTTTAAGAAATTTTTCAACTAAAACATCCCATGTGTCAATCGCCCCTTCAGGTAACGATTCTAACCAATCTTTGGCTTCTCCCTTTAAAGTCCAGGGAAACAACATGAGATAGATCTGCTCATCTTCCACTTCTCGGATTTTGAATAGTGTACAAATTCTTTTAAACGTACGAAGGTGTTCGTTAGGATCTTCATTCGGTGCACCACTGAATTGGCATTGGTTAGTTACCATGTGTAGGATTTGTCCTTTAATTTCATAATCTGGAGCATTAACTTCTGGTTTAATAATGGCGTGACCTTGGCCCGTGCGTGTGGCTCTCATTCGATCTTCCATACTTAGAGGTTCCAGATTTTCCATAATTGAATTTGTTGTATCCGAATCACTAGAGGATTCTGATTTAATGGTTTGTGGCTCAGGAGGAATAATTAGTGGTTCAGGATCTTGGAATTGTCCTTGAATATGCTCCGGGTTCTTAATT
The DNA here is from genome assembly GCF_046630445.1 of Rutidosis leptorrhynchoides. Lineage (NCBI taxonomy): Eukaryota > Viridiplantae > Streptophyta > Magnoliopsida > Asterales > Asteraceae > Rutidosis > Rutidosis leptorrhynchoides. The sequence continues at coordinate 99,259,572 of NC_092335.1, forward strand.
GTGAAGTCGGGTTCAAAAAAAAATGGATTATCGGAAATTTGAACTAAAGTACTTGGTCTACTGGATGACGATTCTAAAGAGAAATCAACGGCGGTTATATTTGTTAAATGTCTTGATCTAGTTACAGGTGGTGAACGTACAAAAGGTGGTGAACGTCTTGCTCGGTGCATTCACTGAATATCCTATTAGTTTTTAAAAGGAAAGAAAAATTATAATAAGTTATCCAATCAATAGACTTTTCTGATTTTGCCCACGTTTCGAATAGCCAAAAGATGCAGCAGAGGGGCAGGATTCGTTTGGTCTCAATATAATTGAGTACTGTTTGGCTCCAATAACCCGGTCCACGTACAAATCCAACTATTACTACGAACCAGAAAATTTTGATGTCTATCAATTTAACCACTCAAAATAAATTTTCGTAATTTTAAGAAATTTAGATAAGAAGTAGAATAAAAATCTATGTCCTAAAACTAGAATAGCGAGAAATAAGAGAGAAAAAGAGTGCGTCGGAAAAAAAAAAATTGAAAAATAAAAATGGTTGAAAAAAATAAAAGGTCGAAAAATAAGAAAATTGTAGCGCGTCTAAAATTAAAAAGGGATTCTAAACGAAAAACGGGAATTACTTAAAAGGATACTAAAATTTTAACACGGCGTCGCAAAATTTTAAGGCACCTAAATCTTAGTCTAAAGAAAAAACACTTAAGGGATTTTACGGCAAAGCCTAAAAATCTAAAAGTATAAAAATAACTATGGCAAAACTAAACTTAATACTAAAAGTTGCGACTATAGTCTAAAAATCTAAAGGTAATAAAACTAAAAAAACATTTTTTTTTTTATAGACAAAATTTTAAAAATATATATTTTTTTTTTTTTTTAATAATTTTTTTTTTTTTTTTACGTTTTTGTTTTTTTTTTTTACGTTTTTTTTTTTTTAAATTTTTTTTTTTTTTTTAAAAAAAAAACGATTTTTTTTTTTACAAATTTTTTTTTTTTTTTTTTTTTTTTTTTTTTTTTTTTTTTAAAAACGATTTTTTTTTTTTTTTTTTTTTTTTAAAAACGATTTTTTTTTTACAAATTAATAATTTTTTTATAATTATAATTTTTTTTTTAAAACTTTTTTTTTTTTTAATTCATTTACTATTCATGAATAGTAAATGAAAATAAATTAATTAATTTACTATTCACATGAAAGCGACATGATAGCAATTATTAATTATAAGTTACATAATATACCCCTGAAGTATTTAATAAATACGACTTTTTTTTTTTTTAAAATTTACGTAAAGATTCTTAAATATTTTTATATTATTATATTCTATTTCAATATTATTATATTATTATATTCTATTTCAATATTATTATATTATTATATTTTATTTCAATATTATTATAATTAAAAATATAGCGTTTTAGCGCTCCCCGGCAGCGGCGCCAAAAACTTGATGATGTAGCGTGAGGGTACGAAATAGTATTATTTTTAATACAAAATACTACAAAATATGACACAAGTTTTATTAATTTACGGATGGGATATACCTAAACCTTGCTACAACACTATAGGCAGTGTACCTAATCGTAGAGTAGTGTAGTTTTTAGTAAGTCCGGTTCGTTCCACAGGGAGCTGGTGAAGTTAACGCTATATTATTAAGTTTATTTGTAAAAATATATATATAAATAAGTAGTAGTATTATTATAAAATGGGTGTTTTACCGTTTAATGACCGGTTTGTCGATTTTAAGCGTAAAAATAAATGACAAAAATTAAAGTGCGTAAAATAAATTGCGATAAATAAAATGACAGAAAATAAAATTGCGAGTAATAAAATGACAGTAAATAAAGATACGATGAGAAATATAATAAAAGAATTATGCTTATTTAAACTTCCGTAATCATGATGTTTGACGTGTTGATTTTAATTTATTACCATGGGTTAATTGTCCTTTGTCCTGGTTTATTTGATACGTCTATCTGGTTTTTGTCCATAATAGTCCATCGGTCATAAATATAAAGTGCGAGTATCCTCGTCAAATTACCCTTATACCCGAAGTCAAATATTCCAACTGATTAAGGATTTAAACTGTGACGCAGTTATCACTTCTGTCAACAATTACACCAGTTATCACTGTATGTAATCCACCCCTGTTTTAATTAGTTTATGAATATTAATTCATCCACTTGATCAGAATGAATAATCAATTACCCAACCCAATTGATTAATTAAATGATTATAACAGATTCCATATGAACATCACTAAATAGGACAACCATAATCATTATTAATTATTAGGTTAATTAATTTGAAGATAGGTTCGACAGACTCCAATGAGTTGTCACTCAATTAGACAATACCCCCCATCTATTAATAGTCAATAATCCAATTTCCACAAGTGTCGGTCTTTTGCCCAAACCTTAATTATGGTCCAAAGTTCAATAACCCAATTTTAGTAATTAGCCCAACATCATGAGTACTTCATTTTAAATAAGCATAATAACGACTTAGCTACGAGGCATTAATGTAAAAAGGTTGAACATAACTTACAATGATTAAAAATAGCGTAGCGTTACACGGACAGAATTTCGACTTACACACTCAAACGATCTCTATCATAAATCTTATTATTATCATAATTTAAAATTAAAATTAAGATTATTGTTATATCTTATTAAGTTAACATTATGATAGAGATATAGAATATAGATATTGATAATTGATAGATAGAAAAATAAGAAAAAGATAGAAGAAAAAAAAGATCGAAAGAAAAATCTTCCTCCTTTTCATCGTAATACATCGGTTCTTCTTATAGGCAAATTAGAATTGAAATTTTCATTTACGACCCCTGAACTATGCTCAATTAACAACTTTTTATTATTTAATATTATTCTTATTATGAATTATTTAAATATTATATTTTATTCTTGTGCATAGTTG